>NC_073312.1:3242658-3405926 GCF_027595985.1 Sorex araneus
CTCCCTCCCCTAAGCCTGGGCCCTGGCCAGGCACTTCCCCCACCGGTCCAACAGGTTCTGCCTAGAGGACAGGGTGCACCCGCAGGGGAGGGGCCCTCCGGGCCAGAGGCTGGGTCTGGAGAGGCGGGAGCTGGGCTGCCCTGGTCTGGGAGGGGGGCACCAGCACCCCCCTCGGAGCCCCAGCCAGCTGGCTCTGCAGGGCTGCACCCCCCTTCCTGATCATTCAGTTTAATATTAATGGTAATGAATTAAGGGAAGGGCCAAGGGGACATTCCAGAATGCTAATGTTTGTTTTTCTTAAAGGCAAAGAGAAAATAAATAGGAAACAGAGTGCTACCAGAGATCTCCCTGAGCTGGGCTGACAGAGGAGTCCCAGGGCGAGGCCTCGAACCCCCTCCCCGGCCCCTCCCCACCCGCACTGAGAGGGGGCAAGTCTGCCTGTCCCTGGGCTGGACACAGGCCTGCATGTTGGTCAGCTGGGCCCTGCCTCCACGCCAGCGTCAAGCAGGACCTCAGGGCGCTGACCTCAGGATCCCACTGACCTCAGGACCCCGCTGACCTCTGGATCCCGCTGACCTCAGGACCCCACTGAACTCTGGACCCCACTGACCTCTGGATCCCGCTGACCTCAGGACCCCGCTGACCTCTAGATCTCTCTGACCTCAGGATCCTGCTGACCTCTGGATCCCACTGACCTCAGGATCCTGCTGACCTCTGGACCCCACTGACCTCTGGATCCCGCTGACCTCAGGACCCCGCTGACCTCTGGATCCCGCTGACCTCTAGATCTCGCTGACCTCAGGACCTCGCTGACCTCTGGATCCCACTTGACCTCAGGACCCCGCTGACTTCAGGACCCCGCTGACCTCAGGATCCTACTGACCTCAGGAACCCGCTGACCTCTGGATCCTGAGCACTCGAGAGCCCCGGGCCTTGCCCTCTGCGCACATGCCTGCAGGCAGAGGGACGCAGACGCAGCCAGGGCAGATGAGTCCGGGAATTCTGGGCAGACACTTGGGCTCGGGTTCGAAATCCCCAGGAAAAGACTGCGCTCGTGTTGGCATTTCGCTCACTTGGAAGCGACAGGCCAGGGGTCTCGGCTCACCACGACCCGCGGGTCCCAGCAGGTGAGACCCCGAGGTCCCCCCAAACCTCACGCACAGCCGCGGCCCAGCGGGGGGCAGAGGTGGCAGAGGTGAAAGACCCGGCAGGTCCCGGCTCTGCCCGTGAAGCTGCCTCTCCAGGGGGGCCCCGGGGAACCCCAAGCAGCCGGTCACTCAGCGCTGGGCTGCACCAACCCAAGAGGGAAACCTGGCAAGTCCCCAGGCCCCAGATCTCAGGCTGGCCCGTGGCACCCCTCTGGGCACCGGCACTGTGCCTGCCTCCTGCTGGTGAAGGCGGAACCCGGGACCCGCAGCTGCAGACTCAGGACCAGGCACCCAGAGGGACCGTCCTCGTCCTCCAGTGACAACCAACCATGAGGGGGTCAGGAAGAGCCATTCGGTGGGGGGCCTGGCAGGTGGATCAGTGGTAATCGCGCACCCGCACACAGCAGGCCTGGGCTTGCCCGAGCACTGCGAAAGGCTCCGATCGAAGCACAGGGTACAAAGAGGAAGCAGAGCCCTGTATCCAGGACAACGAGGGACGGTCCTCACGCAGCATCAATGCGGAATGCAGATCTCAGGCAACAGCAACTGAGGGATGCAGTTCTCACGCAGCATCAACTGAGGGATGCAGTTCTCACGCAGCATCAACTGAGGGATGCAGTTCTCACACAGCATCAACCGCAGGATGCAGTTCTCACACAGCATCAATGCGGATGAAGCTCTCACACAGCATCAACTGCGGGATGCAGTTCTCCCGAAGCATCAATGCAGTTCTCATGTAGAATCAACCGCGGGATGCAGTTCTCACGCAGCATCAACTGCAGGATGCAGTTCTCATGCAGAATCAACCCAACCCTGTAAGGCAGAACTTTTCCTCACCTCTGCCCAAGTTCCCTCCCAGACTCAGCTCGTGGGAACAGCAGCAGGAAAGGCGGGGCCTTGGGCAATCACCTGGGTGAGGTGGGGAAAACTCCAAATCCCATTTCCAGAAGGCTCTGTTCTACCCTCGCTGAACAAGCTTCCCTGTGCGCCCCGCCCACTTCCCAAGGAAGGATCCTGGGTAGGAACCTCTCCCGAGCCTGGGTGTCTGCGGGGAGCCGGGCTGGGCAGCGGAACGCCGGCCTGCTGGCGCCTTGGCCTGTGCCGTGACAGGGACGCACTGACCATGGGTCTCTGCTCTGGTATGAACCTCTCACACTCCCAACGGCAGCGCTAGCCACCAGGACGCACAGCCCTGTCACTGGCCACCTCACTGTGTGCGTGCTGCGGCCGACCACTCTCAGCCCCGAGAGGCTGCCGGGAAAGTCTCTCAGGACGAAAGCCGGCACCTGGGAGCGGCCAGCGCCAGCAGAGGTGACCCCGCGGGACCGGGACAGCCGCACGCAGTCACCGAGGAGACAGCAGGGCACTGAGACTCCTCTTCTCTGTGCACACTCCTCGGCTTTGGGTAGAAGAATAAAACGGAAGATGAAAAGTCGCCCAAACAATGCGCCCCGTGGCACTGGGCAAGGCCGCTGGCCGGGCCGGGCAGGGGCTTCCGGCTGCAGACACCGGCCTCCGCTGCAGAGGGGCCCTCCCGTCCAAGCCGCTCCGCTCGCAAGCAGGGGACGGAAGAGCCCGAGAGCTGCATGCAGGCCTGGGCGCCCCACTGCCCCCTGGCACAGTGCCCGCTCAGCAGAGGCCAGTCGCCCCCCCTGGGCAGGGCAGGGTCCTGGGCTGGACACCCCCAGCCCTGCGCCCCTGGGCCGGAAACACAAGTCCTGCAAGGCGGCTGGACTCCTGTGCACAGGGTGAAGACAGGGAGCAGCCGCCGGGGTGGGCAGGAGACAGATGGAGGGGGAGGGGCGGGGGGGCTGGCTCTCCTCCGCACCCTGCAGGTGGGCAAAGCAACATCCAACACCTACCAGGGACCTTCCTCCCTGCCACCCTCCTCCCCTGAGACCCCCCCCCTCCTGAACCCTTCTGCAGCCCCTCCCTAGCCCGGCCACGCCCCTCCCTGGCCACGCCCCCTCCTGGGCCACGCCCTCCCCTACTCTCCCAAGCTCCGCCCACAGCCGCTCCGCCCTGCCTGAGTCCCGTGGTCAGTGCGGGCAAAGGACAGACCCTCGGGCCAGGTCCGCAGCCTATAAAGGTCAGCACCACACACGCTCCCGCCCCAGGCTCTGGCCCCGGGCCCTGCTGGGGAAGGGCCGCCCGCGCACTCGGGATGCTAATGAGCACTGCCCGCCGGCCCGCCGTGGACACTGCCTCTCTTGTTCCCCAGCCCGCGTCAACACTGCCCGGGCCTGGCCCAGATGCCGCGCGGGGACAGGGGGCGTTTCCACGCTCCAGGGAAGCGCCCTGACCAGGCTCCCAGACCTGGGGCCGCCGGGCCAGCCTTGGCGGGGTTCTCGGGTCCATCGGCGTACCTGAGTCCACTCCAGCACCCAAGGTCAGGAGGCGCTGGCTGCCTCCCCAGGGCGGGCCCGCAAGGGCTGTGTAAGCAGGACACTGCTCCGCGGGGGGCCACGGGTCAAACTCAGCTGGTCCCGCCCCCCTGACCTCCTCGGGGCAGAATTTCCTGCAGGCCAGTGAGCCCACACCTGGCTGACCCCCGTGGCCCTGGCCAGCCCACAGCCGGAAGCAGAGCCACCTAATTCTCGGGGCCAAATGCCAACACGCTAACGTCAGGGCTGGGGCGACAGCGAGGGGTGACGGTACTAAGGACGCGCTCACGGCAGGTGGGCACCGGCTCTCCCCTGCACCGGGAGGGGCTCCCGGCTCAATCCCTGACTCTGTGCCGGGCCCCCTAAGCCCCACCTGGAGGCACTCCTGACCGCAAAGCGGCCCAGGCCACCACCCCACCCCAATTAAAACAACAGCAAAAATGGTTTTGGTTTACGGGCCACACCCGCTGGTGCTCAGGGTTCACTCCTGGGGGCTCACGCGCCCTACCTGCTGTGCCATCACTCTGCCCTCCCCCCAGCAAGACGAACTGTCAGAGACGTCAACATCGCTGTCAGAACAAGGCAGAGCGACAGGCGGGGTGAGACGGCAGGAAGAGCGAGTCTGGCCTCCGGAGGAACGGCAGGCTTGGAGGCCTCCCCCTCCGGAGGTCACTGACTCAGGGGCACAGTGAGGCCACCCTGGGGTCCACTGAGCTGCCTGGACGGCAGGGCCCAAGGGGACGTGTGGACACTCCCATTCGCTGCAGCCTGACCACAGCACCCCGAGGGCATAAAGAAGCACCCCAGGACCCTGGTGGGCTCGGTCAGAGGTCCAGGCCTGAGCCCCTAGGACCCCCTTGGTGACTCGAGCAGTGCCCCGGGGCCTCGGGGCCCCTGGACCAAGTTCCCGTTTGGAGGGGACGGGTGCACAAGCGGGATGGCGCTGGTGGCCAGTGGGCAGCAGTGGCTCCACTCCGAGTCCGACCCCAGCAGCACCAGGGAGAGCGAGAGGTCAGGGCAGGGCCGCAGGGCCGCTGGGGACGGTGGGAGCCCTGGTGCCCGGCGACGCTCCCGCCGCCAGCAGCCCCGCAGAACCTGCCCGCGCCTGACAAGCCACGTGGCATTTTAACAGTGGCCTCAATTGCCTATAAAAACACAGCAGCGCACACTCACGCCGGCCCGCGCCGCGGCGGAAACGCTCAGCAAGGGCCGTAAAAGCCCGTCTGCTGCACGCGGAGCCGCTCGGGCGCCCCGCAGGGGAGAAGGGCCAGGCAGGAGGGAGCGCGCCGGGGTGGCAGAGCCCCCACAGCAGCATCTCCAGGGCACCACTGATGGGACACCGGGAAATCGCCCTGCCCTGCTCGGCCCGGCCGGCCCAGGCTGCAGCTCCAGAGAGCCGGCAGGGCCACCACGGCCAAGCAGCACCCCCCAGAGCCCCCCAAACAGCTTCCCGGGAAGGCAGGGGGCCCAGAGCGACGTCCGCCCATCCCCAGGTGCGAATGAGAGCCCCCCACGGCCTAACGGCATTCACTGGGACAGTGGGCGCTGTCCGGGGCTGTCCACGTGCCCCCACTCGGCCCGAGATGGGGACACCGAGGCCACCTCCGCTCCCGAAGATAAACATCCGAGCAGCGCCCGGGAAGGGGCCCCGCACTGGGCCAGGCCTCGTGACCTCAGCCGGGGACACCCCCGCCGGCTGCCCTGGGGCCGAGAACAAAGCGCGACTGTGCTCGGCCCCACACACCCCTCTCCCTGCGCCTCCCGGGTGGTGACAATCGCAGGCACTGTCCCCAGCCCAGGGCCGCTTCCTCCAGAGAGCCCTCGAGACACCCCAAGCAGCGATTCCAGGAAGCCCGGCGCAGTCCGGTGACAGAACGACAGCCAGGCCCCAAGGCATGTCCCGCGAGGCCCACACAGGGGCAACAGGGCGCGGCGCCGACCCCTCCCCGGCTCCTCGGGCACCACCAGCCACCGGGGCCTCCGAGAGGGCCGGGCCAGCAGTCTAGAGGGACAGAGCCTGCCCCCACCCCAGGGATGGCCACACCCCCGCACCCCCACCTGCACCACCCCTGCGGCCTCGAGAGCCCAAATCCATGGAGACGTGGGCAGAGACGGGTGTCGGGAGGGGAATGGAGCCAGGGGCAGGGGCACCAGGTGGGTGCTGAGGGTCTGGCACCCTTTCCCAGGCCCTAGGGGCCACCCCGTTCTGAGCACACAGCACACAGACAGGCACACGCACGCGCACACATATGCACACATAGATACGCATACACACACATACACACACATACACGCATGCACACATACACATGCATGCACATACACATATACACGCATGCACACATATGCAAACATGTACATACACATGCACACATATACACGCATGCACACATGGATGCTTGCGCCCTGTGGTGGCCAGACGCCAGGTCTGCGTCCAGGGGCACCAGCTGCCTCCCTCGCTGCCTGCAGGTCCCCAGGGTGCCCACTCCCCCACCTCGGCCCGGCCCCGAGAGCCCCACGTGGACGTGGGCACCCTCCCGGCCCACGGTGACTCACGCGGATTCCCGAACCGGAGAACGTGCAGCTGCGCCAAGAGGAAGTGGGGGAGGGGCGGTGGGGAAGAAAGAGGAAAACGGGAGAGGGAAGGGGAGGGAGAGCCGGGGGGCCAAGGGAGAGCCCCAGTCCCACTGGCCCGCCCTCTCCAAGGGCCCCACCTCCCCCCTGCAGAGCCTGCCTGCCCGGCCCAGCAGAAACCGCAGGCACGTGCCCAGGCCGCGACAAGCACTCGGGTGTTTGACCTGCACATTCCAGGGGCAGGAGCCGGCGACAGAGCACGCCCCACGCTGGCCTCAGGCCGGTTTCTGGTCTCGGCTGGGCCGGCCCCCAAGCACCCAACCCTACCCCTGAGAAACGGCTGTCAGTGCAGGAAAGGAGACAGGTCCTCAGAACACCTGACACCATCACCCTGTACCCTGCACCGTCACCCTGTACCCTGCACCGTCACCCTGTCCCCTACACCGTCACCCTATCCCCTGCACCGTCACCCTATCCCCTACACCGTCACCCTGTACCCTACACCATCACCCTATCCCCTACACCGTCACTCTGTACCCTACACCGTCACCCTACACCCTGCACCGTCACCCTGTACCCTGCACCGTCACCCTATCCCCTACACCGTCACCCTACACCATACACCGTCACCCTACACCCTACACCTACACCGTCACTCTATATCCAACACTGTCCCTCTATACCCTACAGCATCACCTTACACACTACTCTGTCACCCTATACCCCACACTGTCACACTCCACTCCGTCACGCTATGCCCTATCCCATCACACACGTCACACACTTGGAGTTGCCCCCAGCTCATCTGCCTGTCCCTGGTGCTGCGCCCCTCACTCTCAGCCTGCAACTCCTTCCCTGGCGTACGCTGCCCCAGCTCTGCCCCAGCTCCCGCGGGGCCTGGGAACCCTGACGCCCCACGGCCCCCAGGCCCCGAGCCATTCCACACAGCGGGCGCGGCTGAGGCTCAGCCCTGCGAGGAAGCCCAGATCCCACCAAGAGGGCGACTCACATTCACCGCCCCACATAATCCTCCCCTCGGCTCTGTACAACGACCACGACTGTCGTCTCTACTTTACCCAGGGGGAAACCGAGGCACACAGAAACTGGCTTGCCCAAGGCCACCAGGACAATGTGGCCGACTGGGACTTGCCGTGGGAGCCCGGAGATATGAGTCCTCCACAGGACGGGCCGTACTGGGCCTCTGTGGGCCCCTACCTGAGGGACACGGGGGAACGGGAAGATCAACGTTGCTTAAACAGTTTAAATTAGGGGCTGGAGTGATAGCACAGCGGGTAGGGCATTTGCCTTGCACGCAGCCAACCCGGGTTCAAATCCCAGCATCCCATATGGTCCCCTGAGCACCGCCAGGGGTGATTTCTGAGTGCATGAGCCAGGAGTGACCCCTGTGCATCGCCGGGTGTGACCCAAAAAGCCAAAAAAAAAAAAAAAAACAGTTTAAATTAAATCACAACTGCTCGTGAAGGTGGAAAGACTCCAGCCGGAGACGCTGGGACACACCCTCGACTGACGCTTCACACACAGTCACAGCTGGTCACTCTCAGGCGCTGAGTCCTGGCAAGGCCACGGAGCGGAACAGAGTCCTCCTGATTCAACACTTTTCCCACTTTTTTACTTCGGGCCACACCCGGCAGTGCTCAGGGCTGACTCCCGGCCCTAGGCTCAGCGGTCATTCCTGCCAGCGCTCGGGGACCCTGGGAGGTGCCGGGGACTGAGCCCAGGCTGGCCACATGCAGTGCAAGCGCCCTCCCCGCCCCCACCCCGTGCTGCTGCTCCCGCCCCTCCACACCCCTCCCCCTGTGATGTCCCAGCTACGGCAAAGCGCCGATTCCCTCCTATCACACCCAGTCCCACAGCCCAGAGCTCGTCTGACGAGTCCCCAGACGCCAGCAGCCACGGCAGTCCAGTGGGACCTACTCGGAGAAGTCTGTCTGCCGACACGGGGACTCTGATAGGACCGTCCTGCGGATGGAACGCCCAACCCCTGTGGCGTCCACCACAAGAAACGCCCTGGCCTGAAGGAAGGCGGGTGTGGGCGAGAGCGGGGGCTCAGCACCCACAAGGCCAGGTCTGGGGCTGAGATCTCCGGAGCCTTCTGGGGGTGGTGAGGGGAGAGGAGGGGAGGGCCGCCCCCACCCCAGCCCGCCTGCAGGCCCCACCCACTCCCACCGCGGCACAGAAACAGCCCTGCCTAGCTCTGCTGACCCCAGAGCCGTCCAACGGCCAAAGCATCCGAGACCCACAGCGACCAACAGCCCCGCAGGAGCACAGCGACCTCACGGGAAGTCACGGGAAGTGACGCAGAGGCAGGGACGCAGAGGACGTGAAAGCCACAGCAGAGACGCTCGACCCAGGAACCCTCAGGCAAGTGGCACCCCTGTGACGATATTCGACGTTGAAAAAAGCAAGAGAAAGGCCATTCCTTTGGGTCAGAGCGATAGCACAGTGGGTAGGCAGTTTGCCTTGCAGGCAGTGGACTCGGGTTCGATCCCGGGCATCCTATGCGGTCCCCTGGGGAATTGCAGGTGAATTCCCGAGTGCAGAGCCAGGAGTCACCCACTGAACACCGCCTGGTGTGATCCAAAAAACCAAAAAAAAAAAAAAAAAAGTCGATGAATTTGTGCCTGCTAAAGGGACAGGCTGGGGGCAGGGGGACTGGGACTATGGAAGGTCACACGGGTGTTGGGGTTGGTGCTGGCACGAGGAATACCTGAAACAGCCATACCACAAACAACTTTGTAAGTCGGTGTGTAAGTAAGAAGGGAGGGAGGGGGGAGGGAAGGGGGATGGGGGTGGGAGGGAAAGATAGATGATGTGGCTGCAGGGACCCTCTTTCCAAATCACCCTTAACTCACTCCCCCAGCGTCACCCACGCCCGCAGCTCGTGTGACGCCGCTGCTGTGTGTCCAGCACGGGGCGACCCCTTCCTGGGTCCAGGTTTCGGCCCTGGGGTCAGTCTCTGGAACCACAAGGAAAGGCCCAAAGAAGAAGCAATTGCAGAGAGTGGCTTCCGAGGCGGGACAGGGGTTTGGAAGGACGCCCGGAGTGTGTCACTTCCGTTCCAGCCTCTCCTCCCAATTCCTGGCGCCCAAATTTATCTCAGCCATGACTGGGGCCCCCCCGGCCCCCCCCCAGCCCTGGCAGGGCCCCCACCTCCAGGACAAAGGGCCTGCTGAGCCGTCCCCTTTCAGGGCAGCAGGGATGGGACCAACAGGAGAAGGTCTGGCTACGAGCTTTCCGGGATCCAACCAAAACGGCCGCCTAGGCCTGGGGCAGGGCGGCCGTCACAGAGCCCAGGACGGACGGCCACGACTGTCCACCACTCCCAAAGGGGCAAACTCGGACGACGGATGTAAATGCAAAGAAACAAAATCACCACCCTCTCCTAAACATCAGTCCCGGAAATAGAACAGTAAGCGGGGATGCGCAGAAACTTTAAATTCCACACCAACAGTGGCCTAAGTGTCCTGAGGACGCCCAGGGATCCCGGATAACAGCACTTTCTAGAAAAAGATCAAATCAGAAAGATTTGCTCTTTCGGATCTCGAGCCCCTCCCCCCGACAAAGTGAGGTGTGGTACCAGCCTCACGGCTGGGCCTCCGGGCAGACAGACAACCCAACAGAACCAGCCCTCCCCTACCTGCGCCAAAGAATTTCCAAAAGGTGAGTCACACAATTCGATGGAGAAGGGACCGTCGTCTCAACAACGGGAGCCGGGAAAGCGGGCTCTCCACTCGCAAACGCTGGGCCCACACGCCACACCCCACGGCTGACTCCAAACAGATCAATAGCCCACTTACTCTGACTAAGATACACAACCAGCTCTTAAAAGTAAGGAGCCACGCGCCGGGGGCTGCGTGGGGGGTCTGCCTCTCCTGAAACCAGCTCCATCCCTCGTCTTTGATCTGAGACAGACACCAAAGGCCTGCAAAACACAGTCGCCAAGGAAACGTGGTCCACCACGGCAGCCCGCGCGGCGGTGAGTCAGGAACGGCTCCGAGGGCTGGAGAGAGAGAACAGCAGGCAAGCGCTTCTCCCGCGGGTGGCCCGTTCCCTCCCCGGCACGGCCGACATCCCGAGCACCACCAGGAGTGACCCTGAGCAGAGTCGGGAGGAAGACCCGAGCACGGCGGGACATGCCCACCCCCAGCCCCAAGTCCCCACCAGAGACAGGAGGGACAAAAGCAACATCCCGAGTCGGTGATGTGTCTCGGGGGTCAGGCCCAAGCCTCACACGTGGGAGTCTCTGAGGTCCGGCCCAGCACCACGGCGAAAGGAAAGGGAAGTAACATCCCGGCTGAGCCGTTGTCAGCGGCAGGCACGCTCACGTCTCCCGGAAAGAGTCTCCTGCTCTCCACAATCCTCCTCCACACCTGGCGGCCTGTGAGCAGAGCGGACGGGACGCAGGGCCCAGCCACCGCAACAGACACGGAGCCACGCGCAAAGGCAACTCAGAGCAGGTGGGGAGAGAGATAACGCTGGGAGCCATGAAACCCTCCAGGCCTCCGCCGTGATGGAACGGAGCGGCCCGGCCTTGCTCCGATTTATTGCTCCAGCACCGGGGACGGGGATTTCTTTCCTGCAGATAAAGCTGAAGCTCAGCTCCAGTCTCCGCAGACCGTGGCAGGACGAGGAGGGAAAAGGGAACGAAGTGGGCCATGGGGCGCGGACTCGCACCCCAAGCCAGGAGGCGACGGGACCCGCAGGGCGGGCGGAGGGGACAGGGCACGGGCGTGCGTGGCCGCCAGAGAGGCCTGTTCGCGTGGCACGAGCACGCTGGCACACGGACCGTCTCTCCCGGACCTCAAGTGATAGACCGAGCACTTTTTCTTTTGTTTTGACGGCCACAAGAGGGGGAAAATACAGCAAAGCTCAACTGTGTTTGTGTTAGGAGATCACGGAGGGCGATGTCGGGGCTCTGGGCACGGCCCGGAGTCAGGTTCGCGCCCAGCACCGCGTGGCGCCCGAGCACTGCCAGACACAAACCAGGAGTCGCTCTGGGCACCGCCAGCGACAGTCCCCAACCCAAAACAACAACAAAATGAAACGGAGTAAAATCTGGCATTGGAAATAGTCAACTATCACCCAAGCCCCTCGGGTTGTGGGCGGGACCCCATCCCCGAATTCCGAGGGTCCCCTGGGACGTGTCCTGCAGGGCCACTGGAGCTGCAGCCCCTCCGGCCGACGGGGGTAGCCCCTGCCCCCTCTGCAGAGGGCCAGCTTGCCGGGGCCAGGGCTGCCTCCCTGGGCCCCCAACCCGAGCCCCTCGCACCAGGACACGGGGCCCCAGAAAATGCCACGTGCCAGATCTGGGGACCCTTGAGCGTCCCCAAATCGGCTTCTGCCTTGGAGCCGTGAACATGTTTTGCTTCAAGTAGGCAGGAAGCCAGAAGTAATCCCTCTCCGGAGCTGGCAGCGCCTCCAGGGTGGAGGCGGGGGGAGGAGCAGGCTGGCCCTCCCTCGCGGGGAAGGCGAGTGCGCTGTCCCGGGGCCACAGAGACGGTTTCTGCACGGCTGGGGCCGGTGAACACTCAGACCTGCACCGCAGCAGCCCCCGCGCCCCCAGCCAAGTCACACGGGCACTCTCCGCCCAGCCAGAGCTAGAAACGACCCCCTCCCTCCCTAACACACCAAGCACACACACACACACACACACACACACACACACACGCATGCACGCACATACGCACACACACGCACACACACACGCACACACACACGCACGCACACACACACACATGCACACATACACACACACACGCACACACACACACACATGCACACATACACACACACACGCGCGCACACACACACACACACACGCACGCACTCACACACGTGAGCCCACCGACCACAGAGACGCCTGCGGGCTCCTTCCCACTCACGGGTCCCCGGGGGGCAGGACCCAGGGCTTCTGGGACACCCGGAGACGGGGGCTGCCCAGGAACCGAGGCCACCGGTCAGTGACCCCGCATGACTCAGTCCTGGGCGGGACGAGGCTCCCCCAAAGCTGCCATGACCACGCGGGTCTCAGGGGATGGAGCCTCTGGCTGAGGCCCCCCGGGACACCCGGAGTCGCTGCTCCCGACCCCCTGACCGGAAGTGCTTCCCGGGACGGGCCCCCGCCAGGACCGAGCCATACTTCCCAAGCGCCAGGACAGAGTTCCGGCCCGCCTGACCCCTGCCCCGGCCTGCTCCTGCCCCTCACTTCCTGTCCCCAGAACAGACGTCCAGCCTGTCTCCACCCGAGTGGCGCGGCCGGAGTCCTGCTTCCCGCCACCCGCAGGGCTCCCGGCACTGCCCCTCCCCCCCACGCAGGGGCCTCTGGGCAGGGGCCTCTGGGCGCAGCTCCACGGGCCGGGGTGACCGTCCCGACTCTCCAAAGCTGGGCAGGGCTGCCTCCAAGCCGAGCCGAGCAGGGGGTGGACGGGCTCCAGGAGAGGGAGGGGCACGCGGTACACCGAGGTGCGGGGCCCCACGGGTGCCACCTCTGCGTGTGACCCGTCTCGGGGACAGCGTCAGCCAACAGAGCGGGGAACCGGCCCTGCACACAGCTGGCCTGGTTTGCTCCCCGGCACCCCCGGGCAGCCCGTGGGGTCCCCCTAGCCTGGCCGGGAGTGATCCTGAGAGCAGAGCCCCGAGTACGGGCTGAGGGCTGCCACGTGTGGCCCAAAACTCACATTCACACACCCTCACATGCCTGAACACTCCCACGTGCACACACACACAGGCACGGACACACACACACAGACACACACACAGACACACACACACACACACGCGCACGCATGCACGCACGCACGCGTCCACCAAGGTGGCAGAGACTGCGGGAAGGGCTGTGTGTTCCTCTGTCCGTCTGTCCTGGATCTGAGCTCGGGCGGAAGCTGCTTCTGTCTGGGGCGGGCAGGAAGCCGGCCGGTCTATCAGCAGCCCCCCACCTCCCGCCCTCGACAGACAGGGCCCCTCGGCCGGGGGGGCCCAGCGGGGCCAGCCTGGGGCTCCGACACCCTGACCGCCCTCCAGGAGCCAGGAGCAAGGCTGCGCCCCGCACAGCAGCCCCGGAGGCCCACCCCCCGGTTTCATCAACTGAGCCCAGAGGGGAAACTGACCACAGACCAGAAGTCAGGGTCTGAGGCCACCCCAGAGCCCCCCACCCCACAGACGACCTCGTCACGGGACTCTGCACACCACACTCCAAGTCACATTCCCAGCAGGAGGGCGCCCGGGGGCGGGGGGCTCCTGGTCACCCCCAGCACGGCACAGCCTCCTGCAGGTTCCCCTCAGCGCCCCCCCAACCCGGCCTGACACTGCTCAGCTCACACCCAGCACCAGCCAGGGCCCCCCAGGCCCCCCCAGCCAGCCAGGACCCCCCAGGGCCCCCCAGCCAGCCAGGTCACCCCCTGGGCCACCCCAGCCAGCCAGGAGCCCCCAGGCCCCCCCAGCCAGCCAGGTCCCCCCAGGTCCCCCCCAGCCAGCCAGGTCACCCCCAGGCCCCCCCAGCCAGCCAGGTCCCCCCAGGTCCCCCCCAGCCAGCCAGGTCCCCCCAGGTCCCCCCCAGCAAGCCAGGTCCCCCCAGGGCCACCCCAGCCAGCCAGGTCCCCCCAGGGCCACCCCAGCCAGCCAGGTCCCCCCAGGCCCCCCCAGCCAGCCAGGACCCCCCAGGGCCACCCCAGCCAGCCAGGAACCCCCAGGTCCCCCCCAGCCAGCCAGGTCCCCCCAGGGCCACCCCAGCCAGCCAGGTCCCCCCAGGGCCCCCCCAGCCAGCCAGGACCCCCAGGCCCCCCCAGCCAGTCAGGACCCCCCAGCCAGTCAGGACCCCCCAGGTCCCCCCAGCCAGTCAGGACCCCCCAGGCCCCCCCCCCCCAGCCAGCCAGGACCGTGCAGCCTCCCACCTCCCACTGGCGGCCCAGAACCGCCTCCTGCACCCTCAAGCCCCTTCACCAGCACGATCCAGAGACTCAGAAATAAATCTCGAAGGAGATCAACAAGTGGCAGGATTTCTCCCGGACCCCGCACAAGGCCGAGGCGTATGGGGACACCCCAGAGAGGGGAGGGTTAGCCCAGCAATACCCCCCCTACACACACACCAAATACAGCCCCGGCAGCCAAAACCCTCCACGTTCCACGATGGCCACCATGGTCCCGGCCCTGTCCACTGCTCAGACAAGCCTCATCCAGAAACTAATCTGCTGAGAGCCTCAGAGATGCAGGTTTTCTCACTGAAATCTCCAGCTTTCACAGACTCAGGGATGGGCTACCTCCCCCACCTCCCTGAACTTCTGGAAGCCCCAGAAGTCACGCACAAGCCCTAAAGCTGCCAGTCAAAAATTATCTCCAGGGGCTGGAGCAATAGCACAGCGGGAAGGGCATTTGCCTTGCAGCATGCGGCCCACCCAGGTTCGATTCCCAGCATCCCATATGATCCCCCAAGCACCGCCAGGAGTAATTCCTGAGTGCATGAGCCAGGAATAACCCCTGTGCATCACCAGGTGTGACCCAAAAAGCAAAAACAAAAAAAAAGCAAAAATTATCTCCAACTGTGTCACCCCCTGGAAAATTCTGGATTTCCTGTGGACATCTCAAACTTTACAACGCTGATAAGCCAGGAGCAGCACAGCAGCTTGGGTGGGATGTAACGTGGGAGGGAACCAATCTCACAAAGCACCAACACCGTGGCCTACCCTGGAACATCTTAGCGACCTCTTACGCAAGGGCTAAATGGCTCCATCAGGAGATACAACAACCTTCACTAACTTTCCTCTACAGAAACGTTTCTTGACTATCCCTTTAGCAAACCATTTGTAACAAGCAATATAAGATAGATCACGGAGGCTTGCTACGGAGGCTTCAGGGGTGGTCGGGAAAACTGGAGAGAGTGGTGGTGGGGAAGCTCAATGGTACTGGAATACTGAACGTCTCTAACTAAAGTGATGCCTTAATAAAGTCACAAAATCAACTCAATAGTACTGAGGGGAGGAAAAGTAAAGTTTAATGGGCCCAGGAGAGCCCCGGGGCCCGCACTCTCGGGCAGAGACCAGCCAGATCAGCCCACGGGCCTCGGCGCCTCTCCGCCCCGGCCCTCGGCCAGGGAGACGAGTGCCCGGAGTCAGGTTCTGCGCACGTCCCAGAGGAGGGAGGAGGCGCTCCCGTGCAGCCCCCAGGACACAGCAGTGTCGTGTCTGAGGACACAGTCCTCCGTGCACAACCACAGCGCCAGCTGGTCAGAGACGTGCTGAGCTGCGAGCAGAGGTGTGCACATGAGGGGACGGCAAATGGCACCAGAGTATGTGTGTGCACGTGTGTGGCGATGTACACCACTGCATGTGCGTGCACATATGTGCACATGTGTGGCTGTGTACACCACTGCGTGTGTGTGCAATGTGTGCACATGTGTGGCTGTGTACACTACAGCGTGTATGTGTGTGTGTGTGCACTGTGTGGGCTGTGCATTCGTGCACGTCCATGCACATGTTTGTGGGTGTGTGGATATGTGTGTGATGTTCATCCATGCATGTTTGTAAATCTGTGTACACGTACCTGTGTCATTTCTGTGTACGTGTGTTATATGTGCACAATTCGGCACATGCATGTGCATGTGTCTGTAGGCATATACAGATACATATGTTCGTTTGTGGGCTATGTCTGTGTGCACACGTTTGCATGTTTTGTTGTGCGCATTTGGGCATGTGTGTGCATCCATGTGTATGTGTTTGGGAACGTGTGTGCATGTTTGCAGATGTGTACTCTTCACGTGTCTGTGTGCATATGTTTGGATTGTGTACATGCATGTGCATCATTGCTTATGCACATGTATGCACATGTTTGTGTGGTGTAATGTGTACACATTTTGTGCAAGCTTCTGAATGTGTGTACATCATGTGTTTTACACATGTGCGTGTTTGTGAGTTGTGTGTACACATCTGCACACATGAGTATGTGGGTGTACACAGCACAAGGAGCAGCTCCGTGACTCACACACAGAGGAACGCGGCTCAGCACCGGGTCCCGCTGGGGCAGCTCAGCACTGAGTCGGGGTGACTCAGCCCTGGGTCAGACACACGGGCCGGGAGGAGAGATGCGGCGAGGCGGGAACCCTGCGTCCCCCGGAGCACGGCCCACCCGTGCCCCCAGAGGGCCCCTCGGGTCCACACTCGGAAGGGGAGTGGGACGGGCCACGCTCAGCACTGCCCACGGCAGAGAAAGAACAAACCGGCAAGTGCTCAGAGGAATGTTCTAGAACTCTGGCCACCCGGCAGGCCCCACCCCAGCCACCCGGCACCCACCCCGTGATGAGTGTGACAATGGGGGTTCCCTGCATTGGGGGAGCAGCTCCTAACTGTGTTTCTGCATAACCCCGTTATCTGCACCCTGACCCTTACTCACCTCCCCCCACCTCCTCACTTCAGGGGGAGGCTCCAGGCTGCAGTGGACCCCGAGAAGGGTCTGCAGTGGAGAAGGGGGAGGGTCCGAGGGCCTGAAGACAAGTCTCGGTGTGGGAGCCCAGGTCCTGCCCCGAGACCCGCTGGGCGTGGCAGAAGGCGGAGGGAGGCGGCTCTGGGGGAGGGACCCAGGGAGGGGCTCTGGGCTCAGACCCGCACAGCACGACACGGGCAGCCAGACACACGCCCCAGCCGAGCTCACCCGGGGACCCCAGGGGCTGCCCATGGCCCGCCCCTCACCCTGTAAGACCCCCCTGCGCCTCTCCCCCCCCCATCCATCCTCTGCCAGTCAGGGATGTCTGCAAGCAGGTGGCCGCAGACGTCCACTCACACTGGGGGCCGCAGAGGGAAGCACAGCCCCCCCCATCCCACCATGTGTGGGAACCCTCTCGGGCTGCCCTTCCCCAGAGCCCCCCCACGGCCGACCCTCAAAGGGACACCCCCACAGCCCCAGTAAAAGGGGGCAAGCTGGTGGCCTGGCCACAGCCCCACCTTTGACAAATGGGCCCGGAGCCACTCACGGCGCTCGAAGGACGCGGGGATCAATCTTGTGGAGTTAATATAAGCACAGCAATTTGGAAGAAAAATAATCACATTTCCCTCCTGCTAAATCATTATTTGCCCCTGGTAAAGTCAATTACGTTAAAGAAAATAAGTTATGGTTTTAGAAGGGGGGAAAAGAGACATGAGAAACGCTTTTATTCTAGCAATAAAACTCGCGGGCCAAGGTTGGCGTGTCGGGCGCCCCGGCCAGGGCCGCGCAGACAGAGCCGCAGACCCCTCCCGGACCGCCAGGGTCAGCCCAGCCTGTGCTCCCTGCGGGCACATTGGGCAAGAAGGAGCCCCAGGGGCACCAGGAAGCGGGGACGGGCCAGGGGGGACGGGCCAGGGGGGACGGGCCAGGGGGGACGGGCGAGCGGCAGGGGCTATGCTGAGGGCGGGGCCGTCTCCAGGGCGGGCAGCTCGGCCACAGGCCGTCTCACCTCTGGGCGGTTGCGCCCCAGGAGCCCTGGATCTGGGGACGCCTGTCCAGGACCCTCCTGGGAGCCGTCCTGGCGACAGGCGGGTGCTCGGCGTGGAAGGGACGGAGCCTCACGCCCACTGACCTCAGCACTCCACAGCTCTGGAGTGACGGCCTGACGCACAGCACAGGGCGGGCGGGCATGCTGGAGGGCACCTGGGCAGAACACGGTGACGGTCACTCTCCTCGCTCTGTGCAGGACGGGGCCCCGGGCGTCCCACAGCTCTGACAGGCCGAGGCCGGGCGGGTGAGGGGCTGCCGGTCCCACTCCACCCACCTTCCGCTTCCCTGTTTGCAGGTCAGGTAACAAGGTTGCCAGAGTTCACGGTCCCCTAGTGTACAAAGTTACCAATGAGCACCGGGCCACGGGGGTCTCCAACCTCTCTCTCTCTCTCTTTCTCTCTCATGGACTGAAAGAGGCTTGTCCAGGTGCTACAGTTCTACAGTGCGGATATCAATGACCCCAGTGGACGCAGTGGCCTCACCCACATCAGTGACCCCAGTAGACGCAGTGGCCTCACCCACATCAGTGACCCCCGTGGACGCAGTGACTCGCTCACATCAATGACCTCAGTGGACACAGTGACCTCACCCACAACAGTGACCCCAGTGGACGCAGTGACCTTACCCACATCAGTGACCCCAGTGGACGCAGTGGCCTCACCCACATCAGTGACCCCAGTGGAGGCAGTGACCTCACCCACATCAATGACCCCAGTGGACACAGTGACCTCACCGACATCAGTGACCCCAGTGGACGCAGCGACCTCACCACCACCTCAGGGCCAGGTCGCCCACCAAGACCTCATCGTTTATCCCCGTTTTCACTCTCCAAACACTCGGGTCCAGGCAAACAAGCCACAGGCCGCACAGATCCTGCCGCGGCATCTGCCAGTCTAGGCAAACTGGACACACGATCAACCTGAATGTTTTAGGTTTCCAGGGTAAAACCAGGTTTGCGGCGGGAGGATACGCCCTAATCTGGTTTCTCCGCCACTCCAGTGAGGGAAACTGTCTGCGCCCCTATTTACTTAGCACCAAATCTTGTTTTTCTCCCCAGCGTAGCCACGTGCCGGCTGCCCTGGGTCCCCTCGGTGCCTGCTGGGCGACAGGGCTGCCTCAGGCGGCCACAGACGGGGACACACAGAGTCCCCTCGCCGGGCCAAGATCACGCCACGAGCCGCCCAGAGAGGGGTCCCAGCCGCTACACTTCTCTAGGGGGCCGGGGCCCACCCAGGGGGCTCGGGGCCTTCCTGCTTCTGTGCGTGGGGGAGGCCTGCTCATGCGAGGGGACCCACTCTCTGCCTCCTCGTTTCTAAGCTCTGCTGCCCCCGACTCAGGGCCGGGCGGGCCCACCCACGAGGCGTCCAGACGCTGCCGGTGAGGGAGAGACGTGCCCGGGGCCCATATCCTGCCGGGAGCCCAGGTGGGCACGGCGGCCTCCTGGCAGCGCAGGGGGGAGGAGGCCGCCTGGGGCTATCCACTGGGGACCCGCCTGTCCCCTCCCCTAACCTTGCCCGCTCCACATGGGACAGGCTCTGGCTTCAGGGCGCAGGGCGAAGGTGGGGGCGGGGGGGCAGGGCAGCATCTGGAACCATCTGGAACCATCTGGAACCATCGGCTCCCGGGCTGGGGGCCGCTGCCGAGTCCAGCTCGGCCTCCCTCTGTGGCCGTGGCCTTGCTGGCCGCAGCTTGGGCTCACCTGGGCCTCTCTGGTCCTCGCAGAAGGGTGGGGGGCTGGGGGACCCATGAAGACAGCATGGTCCGTCTCAGGCCCACGGGCCAACGCCAAGGCTACACGCCTCCTGGTGACCGGCCCTGGGGTCCCCCCGAACCCTGAAGTCCACTGTCCCCGTCTGAGCCCTGGTCACAGAAGTGGCCTCAGGGGATCGGGGCTCAGTGCGAGAATGTGTCTCCGCCACGGAGCCGCGAGCACCCCCTCAGGGTGACCCGCCGCTTCCTTCTACCCCAGCCCGGGCACGGGGGCGCCCTGGGGTTGCCGGTCAGGGATCAAGTGTGCCGGGGTGAACGAACCCCCCCAACTCAAGACTGAGGGGGGCGGGAAGAGGCTGGCCAGGTCCCTGCACTCCCGCCCCCAGCCCCCCAGGAAGCGCCCGTCCAGCAACTGACCCCCGGCAAACAATGCTGCTGGCCCGGCCGGAGCCCTGACAATGGGCTGATTCAGGCTCCCGAGGGCTGGAGCGTTTCTCTCCCGGCTGTGATTCACCCGGGCCAGTGTGCCGGGTCCACCCACAGACCCACCTCTGGACTCGGCCCAGCGAGGAGGCTCCTAAACCCGCGGCGGTGGCTAAGGGGGTTCCGGAACATTCCCCGGAGCACAGGCAGCAGGAGCTGTCGGGAAGGGTCCCAGCATCCGCCTGTCCACTCCCCCCTGGGGTCCAGGGGGCGGGGGGGGGGCACCTCGGCCACTGACACTGACACCGGCCAGCTGGCCACTGAGCTGACCTAGGCCGCCCCGAGCCGGTGCCCCCTGCAGACTCGGCTTCCCCGAGAAGCCCCAACCCCAGGTCCAAGGAAACCTGGTCGGCAACACGGCAGGTCACGGGAGGTGCGTGAGAAGTTTCTGGAAGGCATCCAAGGCCCGGGCAAGGGGACGGTAGGGACAGCACCTGGACACCCCCGTGGGTTTCTCTGGCCCGGACCCATGCAGGTGTCTACACCGCAGGCCTCACTGACACCACCGGGTCACCGGGTGTCTCTGCCGTGGCCCCGTCTCCCGGAGGGCCCGGGGGGCCAGCGGGAGCTTGGCAGCCCCCAGCCTCACTGCAGCCCAGGACGAGAACTCAGAACCGGCCACGCCACAGGGCCCACACGGGCCGAACACGTCAGGGTCCCCAGGCCCCTCTGCTACGCTGTGGGGGGACACGGCCTCGTGCCCGGGACCCCCTTCCTGCTCTGGGGGTGACACAGTCCCGGAGGTCCCAGCAGCCCAGACACAAGGCCCCACCATGGCCACTGCCCGTCACAGGGGCCCACTGCCCCTCCGACTCCTCAGTCCTGCCCTGACCCGGGGGCACAGACCCGGCCTGGCCCCACCAGCTCCCGGGCCTTGGTGCCTGACGCCCAGCTTGGGCCAGCACAGCCGTAGCTTGGCCCCTGGCTGAGTGTGTCTGACCTGAGCACCCGTCCAGCAGGCGGGCGTCTGCCAGGCCTGCAGCCCACCTGGGTCCCAACCCCGGCACCCCATACTGTCCTCCTGAGCAGGGGCAGGCGGGATCCCTGAGCACAGAGTCAGGAGTCAGCCCTGAGCCAACTCCAACTGGCCGGAGCACTCGGCAGGGTCCCGACCCAAACCAAACCAAAAGTACACAGACGCAAGGCAAACGCGGGCAGCGGGGGCCCGGCGGCGTCGGGAAGGGAGTGCCCAGCCGTCCAGGGCAGGGGGCGCGGCCAGGTGGCCCCCAGGGCCCTCGGGTGGAAGACGGGGGCCCAGACCCCGGCGGGCCGGCCCCGAGCGGGGCGGCTCGGCTCCCGGGGCGGCCCGGCGCCCAGTGTCCGGCGGGCTGTGTCCGCGGCCGGGGGACGCGGCCGGCGGGGGGCTCGCGGGGAGGGGCCTGGCCCGGCCGGGCCCAGGGGGCAGCTGGGAGCCGCGGGCCGGCGCAGGCTCGGGCAGATCCCGCGGCGGGCGGGCGGGCCGGAGACGCAGGAATGCGCCCGGGGACGCGCGGGCCGCCCGGCCCGCCACAAAGGGCCCCGCGCCGGGCCGCCCGGAACCCACTCGGGGCCCAGGTCCGGCCCGGCCCGGCCCCCGCGAGTGGCGGCCAGCGCGGGGCGCGCGGCGGGTCCCCCGGGCCCGGCCCCCGCGAGCCCCCCGCGTGCGCCCCCCGCGTGCGCCCCCCGCGAGCGCCCCCCGCGCGTCCCCCCGCGCGTCCCCTCGCGCGCCCCCCCGCGCGCCCCCCCGCGTGTCCCCGCGCGCCCCCCGGCCCGGCCCCCGCGCGTCCCCCCGCGCGTCCCCCCGCGTCGCGCCGGCCCGGGGGCGCGGCCACCGCGTGTCCCGCCGGCGGGGGCGCGCGCGGCGCGGGCGGGCGCGCGCGGGCGGGCGCGGTTCGGCGCGGTTCGGCGCGGCCCGGCCCGCGGCCCGGCTCACCCACGCCGTATTTCTCCTCGCGCTTGGTGGGCACCCAGCGCGTCATGCCGCCGCGCCTAGGCCGCCATGTTCCGGGCCGGGCCGGGGAACTGGGGCGGAGGCGGCGCCGGCGGGACGGGGCGGGACGCGCGGGCCGGGGGCGGGGCCGGGACCCCCGCGCGCGCGACCCCCGCCCGGCCCCGGCCCGCGCGGACGCCCCTCGGGGCACGCGGGCCGGCGGGGCCGGACGGGGCCGGGCGGGGGTCGCGGGTCCGAGTGTCCCGGGACGGTCCAGGCCCCCCCCCCCGCCCGAGCAGGGAACAGGCGGCGCCCACCCCGCCGCCCGGCCCCGCGCGGGAGGACCCTGGACCGAGTCTCGGGCCAGGGCGGCCCCCACCCACCCCCTAAGTGGGCCGGTGCGCCCCGCGCGTGCTAACGAGGCGCCCTGCCCCCCCCCCAGCCCCAGCGTCCAGACGCAGATGGGCGGCCGGAGTCTGCAGACTGGATGGCCACCAGGACGGGAGCACTGTGCTGGGAGTGCAGCTGGGCGGGGACCCACCTACTCCCCGTGTTGGCAGGCACAGCCCACACGGGACCCCATCCCCACGCAGGCAGAAGCGGGCCCTGCTGTCCCACCCAGGGGACACGCGTGATGTGGGGTGCGGCTCCGACAGGTGGAGGCCCTGAGCCCCGGGGAGACGCTTGAGGGGCGCATGGGGCTGGCTGCCCCCGCCCCATCACACACACACACACACACTCACACACTCACACTCACACACACTAACACATACACTCACACACACATACACACTCACACACACACACTCACACATGCACACTCACACACTCACACTCACACACACTCACACACTCACACTCACACACTCACACACACACTAACACATACACTCACACACACATACACACACACACTCACACATGCACACTCACACTCTCACACGCACACACACACACACACACACACACACACACACACACTCACCCCAGCTCCCTGCCACCAGTCTCCTCCATGCGGGCACCCAGCCTGCCACGGAACTCTGGGAACTGCAGGCCCAGCACGGAGAAGGAGCTGCGGGAGAAGCAGCATGCTCTCTCGGGACAAGCGACACAATGGCCCTGCTGGCCAGGAGGGGACAGGAAGGGCCTCCCTGAGAAGCTTCAGAATTAAATAGCAGCAGACCTGGGAGAGGGCACGGGTGCGGGGGCACTGCATGTGCCAAGGCCCTGGGGCAGGCCCACCAGGTTCCTGCTGGAACTAGAAGCCAGTAGGCAGAATTTCAGGTCTGTGGGGCCACCAGGAGGGGGAGCCCGTGAGTGGGGGCGGGGACACTTCCCTTCTCTTCAGTTCCATTTTGGGGTTCTGTGTTGACCTAAGAAGCCTGAGGTGAATCTCAACCTCGGGGGCTTCCTTGGGACCCCCGGAGCAGAGCTCCGGGATGCTGCCTCCTGTGACTCTAGCATCCCGCCGGCCCCACGAAGCTGTGGCCTGCATGGGAGGGGCCCCTGGGCCCAGGCTGGAGCCAGGAACCGCTCTTTCCGGAAGGTCTGGCCCCCCCTCGGCCCAGGCCTCTCGGGCCTGTCGCTTCCCTCGCAGAGAGGAGCTTCAGGAGGAGGCGGAACAGTGGAGCAAAATCAATTTCTGTTGAATAAATCTGATTTATTGGGGCTGGGGCAATAGCACAGCGGGGAGCGTTTGCCTTGCACGCGGCCAACCCAGGTTCGATTCCCAGCATCCCACATGGTCCCCTGAGCACCGCCAGGAATAACTCCTGAGTGCACGAGCCAGGAGTAACCCCTGACATCGCCGGGAGTGACCCAAAAAGCAAAAATAATAATAATAATAAAATTGATTTATTGAGTGAAAGACGTAAGGGGACAGAAAGAGACTAAGCGTGTGTTCAAGCAAGAACGCGGGCTTCTCCAGAGAGGGAGAGCAGAGAGACACGGGCAGAGGCGAGGCTTGTGTTCGAGGGAGACCAGGGGCTGGAGAGCGAGCCCCGACGGCCTTCAGTGGGGGAGGGGGGGTCCCTACGGTTCTTCCAAGAGGCTCCCCTGCAGTTAACCCGACATTGTCACGGTGACATTGTCACGGGACAGCCCTTCACGGCAGGCGGTTTCTCCTGAGAAGTCCTGGGCTTAGTCTCGGCGGGCCGGGCCGCGGGTGCGAAATACAGAAGCCGACCAGACCAGGCCCGGTTTACAGGAGACAGAGGAGGCCGAGAAGCAGCTTGGAGGCCTCGCAGGAAGCCGGGGAGGCAGAGCCAGAAGAGGGGCCGTGGCTGGGGACCCCCACCAAGCCAAAGGCGACAAGAAAGCCTCAGCGGGCGCAGGGCCCAGAGACCAGGCCTGGGCAGGGCCAGAGATCAGACCTTCCAACCAGCCCCGTCCTGGGCGGGAGTTTTCTTTGAGCAAATCAGCGTCTAAACGATGCTAAGATGCTGGGCGGGGTGGGTGTGTGCAAGGGGGGTGGGGGAGGCCTTGAGTTCGATCCCTGGTACCACTCACACGCCCCAAGCTAGGTCCTGGCACCTGGACTATTTGGACCCCCCCCCGCCTGCCCCCACCACAGTGCACGAGCCGGCACACGGCCGGTGGGTGAGCTCCGCAGCTAAGGGGCGTGGCCTCTGCGTGGACCTCGCCTTGCTGGTTTTTATTTTTTTTTGCTTTTCGGGTCACACCCGGTGATACATAGGGGTGACTCCTGGCTCTGCACTCAGGAATTGCTCCTGGCGGTGCTTGGGGGACCCTATGGGATGCCGGGAATCAGGCCCAGGCCGGCCACGTGCGGGGCAAACGCCCTCCCCGCTGTGCCGTCGCTCCAGCCCTGCACCTCGCCCTGTGCTGTGGTGTCTTGTGGTGTCTCTGCAGGAGGCTGGGACACGTGTCCCCACTCTTCTCAGGCCGGTTCCCCCGTGCCGGGATGGAGGCCAACATGGTTCGTGGGCACCGGCACTCAGCCCCCGCCCCCGCCCCCGTGCTCCCTCCCGCCTCCCCAGCCCTCACCGCTGGGATGCTGGCGTGTTCCGTGGCTGGGCTGTCCGTGGCCTTTAAACCCTCCCGCTTGTGGGGTGTGGTGGGGTGAGGCGGGGAAGGACCGGGAGGCGACCTCGATGCCAAGGGGGGGACCCCAGCCGTGCCCGGGGGCTCTGAGGAGCCCAGACACCAGGCAGACCAACGGGAGTGAGCCAGAGACAGGCTGGAGGCTCCAGGGGGCCTCGGGGACCCCGTCTGCTTGGTCAGCGCAGGCAGCAAGGACAGGAACCAGAACCAAGCCCCCTGGCCGCTCCCCCAACCCCAGGGGCCCGGTTCCTGCACCTCTGCCCGTCCACCCCGAGCCCTGCTGCAGGCCAGCCTGGACAGCTCCCCCTCCTCCCCCACCCCTGCCCACGCCTGCCTGTGCCCCGGCGCGCTGGCCAGGGGAACCCCGGCCCCCCTGAGCTCAGGCTCCACCTGCAGCCCCACGGCCGGAGCCTGGGGGCCTGGAGAGGGCATGGGACGGGCAGGGCCACCAAGTGTGGCCACATGAGCCCCGCGCCTCTAGGTGTGGCCCAGCAGAGAAGCAAGAAGAATGAAGCTGGGACAGGAACAAGGGGCAAAGAGCCCGAAACCACAGGTGTCAGGTGGGGAGGGACAAAGCAGCGGAAAAGGCGGAAAGAGAATCCAGCGCCAGAGACGGAGCGAGTCCGTCCCGGGAACAGAACCAGCGGGACCCAGAGGCGGGGAGACACCGGCCACGCCAGTGGGAGCGGCTGCGGGAGGGGCGCCCGCTCCCCACTCCCCTGCTGCCCTGCCCGGAAGTACCTGCCGCCTCCCCGGCAGGCCTGCCCCGCCGGCCAGGGGGGTCTCTGGCTGCAGGCAGTGGCCGCGCCCACGCCTTTCCCGGGGACTCTGCTCACCAGGTCTTACCTGCCGCCCCAGGTTGCCTCCTAATTACCTCTGAGCGCCACCGCCACCTGCCCACAGGCCCTGGCCTTGCAGGGGCCCGCAGCTCCTTATCTGCAGCCTGGCAGCGGGGCTGACCACGGGAGGGTGTGGACAGCAGGCCCGAGGTTCCCCTGGCTAGCGGCGCCGGGCACAGCCAGGCTTGGGGGGGGGGGTGCAGGGGCACAGCCAGGCGTGGGCAGGGGGGTGCAGGGGGAGCATGTCCAGGCTGGCCCGCAGCAGGGCGAGGGGCGGGGCGGGCAGAGGTGCAGGAACCGGGCCCCTGGGGTGGGGGCAGGGCCAGCTCAGGTCCCCAGCCAGCAGCAGCCAGGAGCTGTCCCGGGGAGGAGGGACAAGCTGAGCCCCACAGGGCAGCCCCAGAGAGGATGTGTGAGCACAGCTGGGGGAGCAGGGCCAGGGGGAGAGGGCCCTGGGGAGGGGGACACCCACACGGACCAGCGTGGGACTTACGATGTCCCAGGAGCTCCCAGGCTGTGTCCGGATGGCAGGAAGCAGCACTGTAACACTGTAGCACTGTGGTTCCATTGTTCATCGATTTGCTCGAGCGGGCACCAGTAAACGTCTCCATGGTGAGACTTGTTGTGACTGTGTTTGGCGTATCGAATACGCCACGGGGAGCTTGCCAGGCTCTGCCGTGCGGGCGGGATACTCTCGGTAGCTTGCCGGGCTCTCAGAGAGGAGTGAGGAATCAAACCCGGGTCGGCCGCGTGCAAGGCAAACGCCCTACCCGCTGTGCTATGGCTCCGGCCGCAAAGGCTGTGGAAATATCAGTGTCCGGGGCAGACCGCTGGACCTCGTGTCCTCAGAGTGGGCCCCGCCCGTCGGTCCTAAGGGCCCTCGCAGACCCAGAGCCCCCCACCGGGAACTACTCAGCAGTCTGAGTGTCTCTGGTGGGGTGGGTGGCCAAACTCTGCAGTGCTTGGATACTCCCGGCTTTGTGCTCAGGGGCCCTTGTGGCGGGACTCGGGGCCCCTGTGAGGTGCCGGCAGTGGAACCGGGACAGCAGGGGCTGAGGGGTGGAGGTCACCTCCAAGCTCGCCCAGGGTCGAGGTGCCAGTCAGGATGGGTAACAGGAACGCTGCGGGCGGGGGCAGGAAGGGCCGCGGGCAGAGGGGACAGCAGGGTGCAGCAGGCCGCCAAAGTGGAGCACTGTGCGTGGGGCGGGCACCGCCCTGAGACGCGGTGCCCTGTGTGTGCCCCGCTGTGGTGAGTCAGGCTGGAGCTGGGGTCCCCGAGCGCCCCCGAGCTGCACCGCCAGTCTCCGGCCATAGTGCCCCGAACGCGCCTGACCTAGTCGGACGCGGGTCCCGGCTGTGCTGGGGCCCCCTGGGCCGTCTGTGAGAAAGCCCGTGCGGCCTCCCGAGGGAGGTGGCTGAGCAGGGGCCGGCAGGGCCTGGGGCTGCTCCTGACTCCGCCCAGGAGGAGAGGAACGACGCGGGCAGGGCCATGAAGGGGCCCGGGCGGGGCGTGGGGCTCCAGCGTGCTGGCCCGGCGCAGTGGGGGGCGCCCCGCGCCCCCAGCCACGTGTGGAGCGACTTCGAATCTCTCCGTCTGCAGCCTTACAGGCTCTCCTTCCTGGGCCGGGGGAATGCTCTTGAATCCTGTGTCTAACACTTGTCCTCTCCCTTCCGTGGTTCGTCTTCAGGGCCCCCTGTCCTGGGCTTGCATCATCGTCCCTGCCCATCTTCAACACTTGTTACCCATTTTCCGAATCATTTTTGATTGTTTTTGGAATTAAAATTCAAAAAAAAAAAAATTTGTTGTTGTTGCTGGGTGTTTCTCTTCAGGCGTCACCTGTGTTCACGCCGGGGACCTTGTTCCCGTGGCTTCGTCTGTGGCGGAAACTCGCCCTGTGCCGAGCGTTCTTCCTTGCCCAGCTGTGTCTCGCCACTCACCTGGCCTTGGCACGGCCGAGAGCCGGGAAGTCACATGACTCAGCACAGGGCCGAGAAGGGGGCTGGGGGTGTGGGAGTGTTGGTCTCTGGCCAGCGCCAAGCATCAGGCCTGCGAGGTGCCTTCTTTTTTGTTTTATTTTCTTTTTGGGTCACACCCGGTGATGCACAGGGGTTACTCCTGGCTCTGCACTCAGGAATTATTCCTGGCGGTGCTCGGGGGACCGTATGGGATGCTGGGAATCGAACCCAGGTCAGCTGCGTGGAAGGCCAGCGCCCTGCCCGCTGTGCTATGGCTCGGCCCTGCACCGTGCCTCCCGCGCCTGGTCCTTGGGGTGGGGTTTTCGCCCCCTCCCCCCGTTGGTGCCAGGCTTGTGGGTCACTCTGGGGAGCAGCGTGTGCGGGGCTCACTCCTGGCTCTGCACCCAGGGCTCCCTCCCGGCCATGCACCACTCGTGGTGCTGGGCACTGACCTGGGCCCCACTGGGGTCGCCCGTGTCTTTCCCCGACCTGAGTCCAGGCCTCCCGAGCTGCTTTTCCACCAGGGCTCTGGTTGTCTGCGCCGTTCTCTGGGGTCTGGCTGTCCCTTCCCGTCCATCTGTCTGACCCTGAGCAACGCCCGCAGGGGCCTTTGCGGTGATGCTTTGGGGGTGCGTCGGCTGTGGTGCTGCCTGGGGGCTCCACGCTCTCAGCTGCGACGCTTGCACCCACGCTGGTGGGGTCTCACTGAGTGCTCACTGAGTAGTGCTCACGCTATGGGGAGGGCCCCTGAGTGCAGGGGTGACAGTACTTTCCTGGCACACGGCCGCTCCAGGCTGGCCCCCGGCACCCCCTAGGCCCCCCCCCGAGCACTGCCGGGAGGAGCCTCACCCTCTCTCCTGGCTCTGCCACACACTGTGCCTTTCCCTTCGCAGGCCCGACCCCGTGACCACCAAAATCAGACGCCTCATTTCAGGCCAATTTCCAGAGGCTTCTGCGACAAGGCGGGTGGGGGCCTTGCGGGGGGCACCTCTCCTGTCTCTGAGGACGGGAGGCCGTGAGCAGTGGGGGGGGGACCCACCTGTGGCCTCAGCAGAGTGTGGGCCGGTGTGGGGTGCGGCCTGCAGCTGCTCTGTGTCCCTGGGGTGCGGCCAGTGTGATCCTGGAGAGGTCAGCACCCCCCCTTGGCTCGAGCATCACCCCTCAATCACACCGATGCCTGCTCCCTCCTAGACTTCTGCCCTGTGGACCCTGCGCTGTGAATGACGCTGAGGGTGGACTGTCCGCCCACATCTCAGTGACCATCTGCCTGGGGCCCAGTGCCTGCAGTCCAGCTCTTTAGGGAAGGGGGCTCCACCCTGCTCCCCATCTTTCCTATGCTGAGGTCTCGGAGTTCCTGGAGCTCGTCACTTGGCCTGGTGGAGCCTCTTTTGCAGGGCCGGAGAGGTGGCGCAGTGGTTAGGGCACTTGCCCTGCATGCAGTAGACAGGGTTTGATCCCAGGTGTCAAATAGGATCCCCCGAGCCCCGCCAGGAGTGCTCCCTGAGCACAGGGCAGCTCTGAGTGTCCTTCCTGCCCGGGAAACAAAGCCAGAAGAAGGCACAGGGAGGGGACCTACTCGGCATCACGCGATTGAGAGCACTGGGCTCGGAGCCGTGTTCAGTGCGTGAGATGCGTCGGCATCAGCGAGGCCAGCCTGTTGCTTTCACAGCATCCCACGCCCCTCGGGCTCGTTTATGAAAGCGAGTCGTCGTGAGGTAGATACGCAGGCACACAGCTGTTCACGACTGGGCATTTTGGTCAACGTTTCAGTCACACGCTGTCCCAACACCCAGCCCTTCACCGGGGCACATTTCCCGCCTCAGTGTCCCCAGTTTCCCTCCCCTGCAGCCTCTGTGGCGGACGCTTCCCTCTCCCCGAGCCGCCCTCCAGGGCCCCCTTCCCGGGTCTGGCTTCCTGCCGGGCGGTGCCAGCCTTGGCTCTGAGTTCCAGCCAACTCCGACCTCGGCCTCGGCTCCCAGGGCGCCCCCTGCCCGGGTCTCCGGGCTCCTAGTCACCCTCCCAGCCCCACCTCCTCTAGGCACCCCAAGGCCAGAGGCTGCCCGGGCCGGGGGTTGAGGCGCTGGGGGCAGCCTTTGAGCGGGCACCAGGATAATCTGTCAGATTTATGTGAGGGTCACTCCGACCCCACTGACCACAGCAAGTCCAGAGCCTGGCGCTGGGCTCAGGGCTGCAGCCCACCCTTCGGGCTGCCCAGGCCCCCTCCCTCCCGCCCCCCCTCCCCTCTGTAATTAACACCTGCCCCGTCCTGTCCCTCCATCCTGCAAGCTGCCGCTACAGAGGCCTTTATCACCACGGCTGACCCCCCTGCCTCCCGGGCCACGGCCCTGCGATATTTATGGGCCTGTGGACGGCGGCGCCCGATAAGGGGCGGGAGGCTCGGGCGCTGGATTAGATGCCAACGCCGCAGCGCCGGGCCAGGCAGGCCTCAGCTCTTGTTAATGTCTCTGTAAATCATCTGATGGCTTCAAGATGCTCAATATTTTCTTATTCATCTCCATTTTTCAAGGGAAAAGTGTTCAATCTGTCAGGCCAATTCTTTACAAATGACTTGTCAGTTGTCGAGGCATCAGGTTGGGTCTCCACGGACGGGCGATCGTGCCAAAGAGCCAGAAGGCACCTCCAGAACGCCGTGCGTGGGTCCCGAGAGCTCAGCACCGACCAGGAAGCCGGGCCCCGGGCCAGCGACGCCCACGAGGAGTAAGGGCCGTCCCTGCCGGGAAGGGCCCGTTTGCAGCGGCAAGAGTCCCCTGCAAGCCTGTGGCCGGGCGGAAGGTCACTGGGTAGGTCATGTGGGTGCCCTTGGCCGAGGTGCTTCTGCCCATCAGTGGAGTGAGAAGAGGCCCTCGCCTTGCTCGAGTCCGTCTGGCCCGGCTGCCAGCCCCTCCCGCCAGGAGAGCAGCCTGCAGGTTGTTGCCCTGCCGCACGTTGCTTGCCCGTGTCGTGGCCTCATGGTCCCTGGAAGAGGGACATCGGGAACGAAGCCTCCCCTTTGCAGGGCCCCGTGTACATCCACCACGTGGAATGGGAGACAGACAGCCGGGGCGGCCTGGCACCCGTGGGCCATGGGCAGCCTTTGGCTAGGGAATCGGAGGGGGTCAGGAACTTCCTATTTGAACCGAGCCCTCAGCTCGCCACCGCCCGCCTGGAGAAACCGAGGCAGCGTTGCTGGTTCTCGTCCCGGCTCTGTCCCTGGGGATGGGCACACGCCCAGTTAGTGAGAGGCTCAATGGGTTTGGGCCCAGAAAAGCACGGCTGGCCACTGGCTGGACAGACTCAGCATGGCAGCAGGAAGCCCGGCCTTCAGCGCCCACGCCTAACGCCCGAGTCTCCATGTCACCCAAGCCTGGCCCAACTCTCCTCGGACCTGGGGAGCTGGCCGGGCTTCCCGAGGCGCCCACCCTGCCAGAGGGGGTGCACCCTGGAGAGCTGTGAAATGTGGTGTGAGCCCACTGGGGAGCTTCGTGAGACCCCCCCGAGAGCACCGCGACCCGAGTCTCGGTGAGGCCCCAGCTCGAGGGGGTGGCCCACCTCCCCGCCTCTGGCACCACGTGAAGGCACACGCACAGCCGCGACCACAGCAGCAGCAGCGCAGTAACAAAAGCCACCGGAGCAGCGACAGCAGGAAGCAGAGGGACAACCGCGACGGCGGGAAAGGAGAGAATCAAAAAATCAAAACGTGAAACAGGAAGAAACTTCCCAGAGACACGCCCTCCCGAGGGTCTTTCCCGAAACACACGTCAGGGGAGACCCCAGGGAAAGGAGGGCCCTAACCTGGTCTCAGCTCTGAAGGCCGAGAACGGGCAGGACGTTAGAGAAGAGCCTGCTCGGGAAGTCCGAGTTGCTCTACGTTTATATATATATTAGCGTTGAGATGCAGGAAGAAGAGAAACCTGCTTCCCACCTGAGGTGCTGGGACTCCCCCGTCTCCACCTGCCCGTGCAGGACACATGTCACGGGATGTGGGAACCAGCCCGGTCCCACCCGCCTCTTCTCAGTGCCACGGAAACACCGCCCAAAGGAGGCCCTCTGCCACGTCTGGTGGATCTGTGGCCACCGCCAGTCACGGAGGCGATGGCCTGTGTGTGACGGGTCAGCACGCAGCCACTCGCGCCACTGAGTTAAAGGTGCAGGTGCTCCAGCCTGTCAGGGGGGACACTGGCCAGCAGAGATGTGAGATGACGCCAGCTTCGCAGAGACCAGGTCCGCAGACACATGCATGTAAGACCCCTGCGAGGAAACACACGACCTTTCGATCACGGTTGCCCTGCGTGAGAGATTGGCAGATGCTCTTGTTTACGTTTGAGACTCTCTGACCCTACACGGAAAAGGAAATTGGGGGCTGGAGTGATAGCACAGCGGGTACGCCGTTTGCCTTGCATGCGGCTGACCTGGGTTCGATTCCCAGCATCCCATATGGTGGTCCCCAGAGCACGGCCAGGAGTAATTCCTGAGTGCAGAGCCAGGTGTGACCTAAAAACAAAAAACGAAGAAACAAACAAAAGAAAGCAAAAAAGGACATTACTACAGATGATAAGGCCTGGTGTGTGGGGAGAGACGGAAGGACGGCCCCGGGCAAGGGCTCGGAGGGCTGCACTGGTCAGCAGTGGCCCCGCGCTCTCTCTGTGACCTGCCTGGACCTCGAGGGGTGAGTGCTCCCAAAAGCAGGTGCTCCCAAGTGCCCCGAGGACTCAGAGTCACACCCATTCTCCTGATGGCATCACTTCGCCCGTCCCCAGCTCTGCCCACCAGCTCATGGACCACCTGCGCGGCAGATTCACCCCTGCCTTGGGGGAAGGAATGGCCGCTCTCTGCGGGGTGGGGGGCTCACCCAGGGGGGCGCGGGCAGGGGCGGGGGAGCGCGGTTCCGGTGGGAGGCCAGGGGCAGGGCGAGGCCGCCAGCGCCAGCGCGACTGGCCGTTCCGGCGACATTCCCGTCGGGGGAAACGTCCCCGTGTTCCAGCTCGGGGCCGGGGCCGGGCGGGAGAGACGCACTGAGGCCCTGCTGGCCTTGGGGCAGCTGGTGGCGGGGGCGCCTGGCCCCAGACGGTCCCCGGACACCGCCAGGGGCCACGCCCAGCACAGAGGCGGGAACAGACCCTGAGGACCGGCAGGTGTGACCCTGAAGCCGCCTCTAATGAGAAGAGATTAAAACCGTTAAAATGATCACTGGGCTCGGTCGGATCTGCGGAAGGGGGGGGGCCAGCCCGGCCCGGCCACAGGAGGAGACTGGGGCCTTTCGCGCCTGTGTCCCCCCCGCCCCCCACCCAAGGGACGCTCTGCGGCCCCGCCCGGCACCCGGGACTCTGCGTTTGGACCTGGAGTCTCTGCAGGTGCAAAGTGAGTCGGGGTGGCCCCGGGCCGGGGAGCCCGTTCCCAGCGAGGAGGCGACCTGGGCGCGGACACGTGGACGGGGCGGCAGCCCTGAGGCCCGAGGGGCAGTGCCCAGGTCCAGGCGTCAGGGAGGGCCGGTCAGCAGCCCCTGCTCCCCCCCCCCCGGGCGAGGCGGCCACAGGGGGCAGTCGGGCTGGCAGGAGCCCCAGGGCCAGGCCGGGGCCGCTTCTGAGGAGCCGCTGACGGGCCCCTGGGCTGGCCGGGGCGTCCCAGGTGGGCGTCCACTCCCCGGCTCAGAGCTGCCCCATGTCTGGGTGTCGGATGGGGCCGGGCTGGGGGCTGGGACTTGCACAGAGACATTAGCTTGGCCGCAGTGTGTGTGGGGGGTACCTGCCCGGGGGGTGTAGGGGCAGTCGCGGGCTTCTCCCGGTGGTTGAGCTCGTGGCCGCAGCAGCCTGGGCACGGGGCAGGCGAGGGCGGGGGTCCCTGGCATGGGCACCGAGAGCCTGTGTTCCCCCTGCAGCTCACTCCCTGCCTCGCGTGCGCAGAGGAGTTACTGATGCTTCGTGTGTGGGGCCACACCGGGCAGTGCACAGGGACGACCCCCGCTCTGGGGGCCCGGGGCCGTGTGCTCTGCCCATCTGTCTTCCCAGCCCACTAGGGCCCTGGTGGGTTATTAATCTGGGGGCGGGGGAGGGGAGCGTGTGCTCAGCACGGAGCCGCGTTCCCACCCGCGCAGGTTAGCACAGTTATTCTTCTTTACGTACTTTTTGTTGTCTGGGATGCTCAGGGCTACTCCTGGCTCTGAATTCAGGGATTCCTCCAGGCAGGGCTTGGGGGCTTGGTGAGGTGCCGGGGATTGACGCTGGCTCGGCTGCACGCAAGGCCCCTGAGAATATGCTGGACGCCCTGTGCGGCAGCGCCAGGCGCCCAGCACGTGAGGGCAGGCGGGCAGGAGCGGCGAGGCCCTTTCCCAGACGCAAACATAACCTCCGGGCCGCTAGGCGGAGGGCCATGGGTGCCAAGCCACAGATCACGGGGCTGAAGACAGACACACCCGAGGCGTGGGCAGGGCGTGGGCCCGGCGTGGGCACGGCCAGCCGGGCGTGGGTGGCGGAGGACCCGGGGGCTCTGGTGACTCTCCTGGCAGCCTCTGTGACCGTCCGGGGCGGGGGGCGTCACAGCTTCAGGAACGGAAGCGCTGGGCGGGGAGCAAGGCCCAGGCTGCAGGCAAGCCTCCCTCGCTCGTGCCAAGCCCGAGCTCCGTCCCGGGCGGTGGGTCCCCGAGCCCGAGCTGGATGGGAGCCCTGAGCAGGGGCAGTGCCGACAGATGCCCAGAAGCGAGTGCGAATAGCGAGTGACTAGGTGAGCGGGTGGGTGCTGGGGCCCGGGGGGGCCCAGACGACTGGGGTCCCAGGGTCAGCACTGGACTGGAGTCTTCCTCTCGGCTGTTACTGGGGACGGAGAGGGACTCCCTCTCTCCTCTGGAGCTCTGAGCACCGTGTGGCGCCGTGCCCTGGGCAGCCACTGTCCCCCTGTCTGTCCGGCCCTTGGGCGCTTGTTCAGGGCACAGCTCACTCTGCGTGGCGAGCCCAGCACCCTCGACCCCACTGGCCCTTTCATTCTCCCGGGAAAGGCTAGCGGCCCTGTTCCGGGCCCACCCTGGACACCCGCAGGAGCACGCCAGTCTGAGTATAACACGCAACATACAAGTCCCGCCACCGTTTTGTTAAATTCCTGTTGGTATTTGTAGACACCCACTGCTCATGAACTGGGCTCTCAATTATGCATGCTCACACGCTGTTCCGAGCCTGATGCATTTAGGAAAAGTTCAGTCACAGTTTCGGGATTGTAATGATTTCCCATAAAACATCTGATTTTGAAATTTCGTGTCTATCTAGCACACGCGGCGTAGCGGCGGGCGAGATTACCCTCCTTTGTGCTGTAGTTAGAGCTAGTACAGCCTCACACAGTTGGCGTTTCCCCGTCATAAATAAGGATCCCGGCGCCAAGTCCTCAAAGTCCGCGCCATGCGGAGACCCGCTCTCGGCCCGTTTCCCAGTGCTCCCGAGTGTCTCCCGCCCGGCCCTCCCCACGTCAGCCGCAGAACACTTCCTTCCTCGGGGAGTAGCTTCTCTGGGAGAGGGCGGGGTGGGCAGGGTGGGCGGGGCCATGGAGGCCGCCGTAGCGGGGGGGACCCCGACTCTCCACGCGCCCCGCTTGAGTGCAAGGGAGAGACAGGGCCCTGCTCCTCCAGAGGGCGGGGGACAGGGGTTTGCCGCGACCTTCTCCCCCTCTCCCGGGGGTCCACCTTTACGGAATGGGGCGAGGGACAGGCGGGGGGCGGGGAGGGGTCTCCCCTGCCCAGAGGTGCCGAGAAGGAAAGCTGGAAGCCCCTCCCCCACCCCTCCCTCTGTCCACTCCTGTCCTCACGGCCACCAGTGCCCACGGTGGCCCCGGGAGCAGCGGGGCGAGCCTGGGCAGAGAGACGTCGTCCGAGGGTGGAGACCTGGCCCTGCACGTGCGTGCATGTGTGTGTGCATGTGTGTGAGTGTGTGCATGTGTGTGAGTGTGTGCATGTGTGTGTGCTTGTGCGTGCATGTGTGTGAGTGTGTGTGAGTGTGTGCACGTGTGTGAGTGTGTGCATGTGTGCGCACATGTGTGCGCATGTGTGTGTGCATGTGTGCGCACATGTGTGTGCACGTGTGTGAGTGTGTGTGCACATGTGTGTGCGTGTGTGAGTGTGTGTGCATGTGTGTGTGCATGTGTGCGTGTGCATGCGTGTGTGGGGTGTGCCTGCAGGAGTGGTGGATGGTGGGTGCCAGGGATAAAGGGGTCCCTGGACAGAGAGCAGTGGGGAGTGGTCTCCAACGTGCCACGACAGGTGCCCCCCACCGCTCTCCCCTCTGGAGACCCCGTGGGAGCCCCTTCTCCCTCTCAGAGGGCTCCCGGCCCCTCCCGCCCTCTCACGCCTCCTGTTCCGTGTCCTGCAGGTCGGCAAACCACAGAGACATGCCCAGCCGCAGGCCGTGAGCAGGCGCCAGGCAGACAGGGCAGGGGCTGTGGCCGTGCGGTCAGCAGGGCCAAGGACGGGGTCTCGCGTTCCACAGGAAGAACCAGGCTCATGAGCACATGAGGGCGTTCCTCCCTCCCCTGCCCTGCCTCCCCTCCCCTCCCCTCCCCTCTCCCCTTCCCTCCCATTCTCCCTCCCTCCCTCCCTTCTTCTCCCGCCCTCCTCTGCGCCCTCTCTCGCGCCCCCTCCCCGCCAGCCCTGCACCCAAGCCCAGGGTCGGGCTGGAGTCCAAGTCCCACTGTAACTCGAGGCCAGGGGACCCCAGGGGGTCCGAGGAGGGCGGAGCGTGTGAATCAGGGTCGACTGGAGAGCATGTCGGACACGGATGGGGGGGGGCTCAGTGAAAGGACGCGGCGGGCTGCGGTGTGGGGGCCACGTGGCTGCCGCTCAGGGGGGGGGCTCCGCAGCCCAGCCTGAGTCGCCCCCAGCCTCCAGCTCCAGGCGACGGAGCCCCGAGGGGCAGGGACAGGCGCCCGGCGTGACGCCCTCCGAGGAGCAGTGCCCCCAGGACCGACGGGGCCACGTGGCCGGGGGGGGGGGGGCGCTCCGGGACCCGCCCCCTGCACAGGACCCTCATTCCTGTTCCTGGCGTCGCGCTCGGGTGGTCTGGACTGTACCAAGGGCATTTGCCGTAACAGTGCTTCTTCAGTGTCAGCTAACACCGGAGCGTGAGCAGTTCCCCCGTTACTGTGCGAGCCGCCCGGAATCGCTCTCAGACAGCAGCTTGGCACGGCGCAGTTTCGTTACTTCCGCTCTCGTTTCTGGACGGCGGGACGTTCCGGCTGCGGCTCACTTGTCTGGGGCGATGGTAATGGGGTGAGTGACGCACCAGAGGGGCGGGGGAGTGTTCAGAAACGAACCTCCCCGCCCCAAGGCCTCCCCGTCCGGGCGACGGGGGCCGTGCCTGAGGCCGCAGGCGGGGGAGGTCACCTGCTGGTCCACGCGGCCGTGGTGCCAAGGACGCGTTCAAGTGTCATTCGTGCCACCATCCCCCACCCACTGGCTATTACTATCTTGGCTTGGGGGCCACCCCCCGGTGCTCACGCTCCCTCTGACTGTGCTCAGGAGTCACCCCTGGCGGGCACAGGGGCCATTCACGGTGGGAAGGAGCGAAGAGGTTTGGCCGTGTGTACGGCACGTTCCCTCCCCCTGTACCATCTCTCTGGCCCCGACTCACTCATGGTTAGCGGATGCCTCTGCCTGTCGATTCATTCATTCGCGATTGGCCAACGAGCACCACTCCTTCGTGCCCATCACTCGTAACTGATCGACTCGCTCATTTGGAAACGACTCCGCCTGTCTCCGCATCACGCACACACCCCAGGGCCGAGGGGAGGGCGGGGTGGGGGCCAACATCCCTCCGGCCAGGGGCAGTGCGGAGGGCAGGACCCCCAGCCCTGGGGGTGGGTGAGGACCGTGGGGGTCCCGTGGCGGGGCCGACGCGCGGTGTGGCCAGTGCCAGGCCTCCGAGGTGAGACTAGAGAGACGGACGCTGGTGTTTCACGGGGTTGAGGGATGTTAACGTAGACAAACGCGCCTCCCCCTCCCGGACCACCAGACAGCCCAACAGACACACGCGTGACTCAGACAGCCCAACAGACACACGCGTGACTCAGACAGCCCAACAGACACACGCGTGACTCAGACAGCCAAACAGACACACGCATGACTCAGACAGCCCAACAGACACACGCGTGACTCCCGACTAAAGGAGCGGGACACGCACGCGGGGAGCCGGCTGCAACACGTCCCGTGTGTCCTGCGTTCCGCTTGGGCGCCCCTCCCGGGAAGGGGGGGGGCAGACGGTGCCATAAAGAAGCGTAAAAAATCGTAACAGTCTAAATATCCTTTTGCGTTTTGGAGGACACGAAACGCTCGTGACAGTTTAGGGGAAGGGGCACTCGACGGTCACATGGGCTGAATCAGGGGCTCAGGCCGGCGCGTCCAGGCGGTACGTTTCGAAACGGTTTTTAAGGGGAAGCGGGAACGCCGATGCCCTTGGCTCGGGAAGGGCGGCTCCTTTCAGGAGAAGTCGGTGTCTTGCTTTTATTCAGTGACAAACTGGCAGGAGCAGACGCGGGCGCGAGAGCGAGCGGGGAGAGGCCGGCGGGCCGGGGGGAGCCCGGCGGGGTGGGACGGGGCCTTCCCACCACCCCTGGAGTCCCGTTCGGGGGCTCGCTGGGTATTCCCGACGCCCGGGGCAGGCGAGGGCACGGAGCTGCCAGCAGCCCCGACAGACTCCGGAACCTGCTGCAGGGCGGCGTGATGAGTCGAGCCGGGCCCCCTGGTCCCGCTTTCTCCGGGGGGAGGAGAGCAGGCTGGCCTCAGCGCCAGGACCCCGCGGGTGGGGTCTGCTTGGCACGGGCTCTGCACGGCAAGGCTCGCTCTGTGTGTGTGTGTGTGTGTGTATGTGTGTGTGTGTGTGTGTCGAGGGGTGTTTGGGGCACACAGGACAAGATTAAGGGGGCAACTCCTGGCTCAGTGCTCAGGGGCGGATTCCGGGGCTGAACCCCAGGTTCCCTATGTGCGAGGAGTGGGCAGAGTACTCCTGCCGCCCAGTAAAGTGCTCCTTGGGCTGAGACTCCGGCAAAGACAGTGCCTGGGGCTCCCGGGACCCCCTGGGGGCTCCGAAGCCTCGGCCGGACGCTGGCCTAGAGGCCCAGAGGACAGAGACGGCTCAGGGCTGGGACTGCGGCGCATGCGTCAGACGGGCCGGGCCAGTGCTGAGACCCCTTTGGAAACGCTGCCCCCCCCCCTCCAGGCCAGACGCTTGGGAGAGACGTTGTCTCACCCGAGAGGCTCCTGCTCCTCTGTCCTGACTCCCCGGCCGACCCAGAGCGACGCCTGTGCATGCGGCTTCCTGCCCCTCGCAGGGCAGTGCCCCCCACAGGCCCGCCGGGACGGCCCACAGAGGTCACGAGAGGCCTGACCACCCCCCCCCACAGGCCCGCCCGGACGGGCCACAGAGGTTGCGAGTGGCCCGACCCCGGCTCCCTCGCCAGCGGGGGCCGCTTCCCACTGACCCTCTCGGGGTGTCCTGACGGGGCTTACCCGCAGCACAGCGTGACAGCAAGGGCCGCCGCCACCTGTTCATCTCCACTGCTGCCACCACCGTCACCGCTGCCACGGCCACGTCCATCACCACCATCATCGTCACGGTTACCGTCACCACCATAACCGGTCCCACCACCGTCCCCATCACCAACTTGACCTCCGCCATCACCGCCACCTGCGTCACCATCTTACCCCCACCCCCACCACCGCCGTCACCGATGTTACCATCATAACCACCACCACCGTCCCCTCCCCCACCCCCACCCACCCAGCTGCCCACGAGTCACTGGCCCTTCACCCAGACTTGGCAGCGAGCGGCACCTCTCGGACCTGACTGGCGCTCTGGGCGGGCGCTTGGGGGAGGCCAACCACGGAGGCCCGAGCCAGACTGGCCTTCACTTTACCCTTGACCTCCCAGCCAGGGGGGACTGCGGCCCCCGTCTAGCCTGTTGTCAGTCTGACCTGAGAGATACAAACAAATACATTCTCTCTCTGTTTCTTTTTTTTAATTTGGGTGATGCCCAGCCACGCTCAGGGGTGCTCGTGGCTCTGCACTCGGGAATGGTGGAGCCTGGGGACGGCCCCGGACAGGTAACCTTTGTGAACCAGGGAAACGATACAGAATTCAGATTCCAGTCTCGGTAACGGCTGTGTTGGCGCGTGGCCGCGCCAACGGGCGCCAGCGGCCCGGGTGACTGCCTGCCCGTGCCGTGGGCTTGCGAGGCTGGAGTGTCGGCCGTGTGCCACTGAGGGAGACCTTGCCGAGCCCTGCAGGACTCACTCTCGCACGCCCAGGATCTGGGCTCTGGGGACAGGCCGGGAGCCCGGGGTGCCCACGTGGGGGCCACGTGGGCTTGGGGGAGGCCTCAGAGGTGGCCTCAGGGACACAGAGCAATGCTGGGTGCCCCTGGCTCAGCCGAGCAACACCCCCACCACCCGCTGTGGTCCTGAGTAGCCGGGTCTCTCGGTGGACGCTGGCGGCCTTGCCCACGAAGTGGATGTTGGTGGCCTTGCCCTCCGAGTGGACATTGGCGGCCTTGCTCTCTGAGTGGACATTGGCAGACTTGCCCTCTGAGTGGACGTTTGTGGACTTGCCCTCTGAGTGGACATAGGCGGACTTGCCCTCTGAGTGGACGTTGGTGGACTTGCCCTCTGAGTGGACATTGGCGGCCTTGCTCACTCGCTCAGAGCCTTGGACAGCGGCAGTCCTCAAGCTGGGGACTGTTGGGGACCCCGTTTGGACAGAGCTGCCCGCTTCACCCCTGCACGGCAGCCTCTCCCGGGGGGGCGGGACATCCTTCCCTCTTTTCCGGGGGCCCAGAAGCCCCGCCTTGGGATGCTCTGGAAACACAGGTGTTCTGCATACCAGAACCTTCTGACGTGGACAGACCCGCCGTCACGAGCTGGGAGGGCCTCGAGGTGGCGCATCACAGCTCCCCAGACTCCGGTGGGCCCCGAGTCACCGGATAGGCCGAGAAGCTGCGTCCAGGCCCGATAGGTGTGGGGAGGTCTGAGATTCTGCCAAGATCTCGGGATGGGGCGGTGGAGGGGGGGCGCACCGTGGCTCGGCTCCTCCCTACGCGCCCTCCGCCTGCGCCCAGCACCTGTGCTGAGTCTGGTTCCGCTGCCTTGGGAGCGCCACAAATCATCCTGGCACCAGCGTCCCGAGGGCGCTCACCTGGGGCGGGGGAGGCGCGTGACAGTCCCGGAAGCAGCCGGGGGTCAGTGATGCGTGTCAGCGGCAGATCCTGCGGGAGATTTCCACCCCGGGCTCGAGTTTCCGGTGCCTCTGGCTGCCTTTGTCCCGGGGTCTTAGCATGCACGGCCGCTCCGGGGGGAGTTACAAGGGGCCGGGGGCCAGTCCCAGCTGTGCTGAGGCCGAGCCAGGCTTGCCAGTGGGGTCGGAGGCAGCTCAGGAGCCAGGACCTCCTGGGTTGTCCCGTCCCGAGTTCCTGGGACTTCGCGTGAGCCGCGTGAGGTGTCCGGCTGCAGGCGGGAAGCAGGCTCTGTGCTCAGCGGGGCGGCTACTAGCCGGGGTCGGAGAGTGGACAGGTGCTGCGGGAGAGTGTGACTTTCTCGGGGACACAGACAGGAAAGCCCAGCCGAGAGCTCTGCTCGTGCTGGGAAGGCCGCGGAGAATATTCCGTCTGGGCTTGGATTATGTTTTAATTTCCAGACTTGTCCCGGCGTTAGCAGGTGGCGCTCTGGGTCTCTGGACATCCTTCCCCGCCCCCCGCCCCCTCCTTTCTTCCCCCCAAACTTTTGGCTCTTAAATGAAGCTTTAAAAATATTGAGAGTAATACTAAAAAGGAATGTAGTTAGATTTCAGTAACAATAATTGCAATTACAATGACGTGACTGTAAGGATACAAAAGACACATTATCTTTATAATTTATGATCCTCCTGGACCCAACTCAACATCTTAAAAATGCAACATTTCAGTACCATCTGGGAGATTTGCCCAACAAAATTATGTATAAACAAAGTTCTTTATTGACTCCCTGAAATCCAAGTGGAATCAATTATAGATTATTGTTGTCTTTGTCGGTGCTGCAAAGTGTAAGACAGCTAGACACCCACATTCCATAAATCACCCACGAGTAATTTCCCAGGGGGCTCGATTTGGTGTGGAAACGAAGCGTTGTTGGTATTTTCTGCCCGGATTTCGCTCCTCGCAGCCGGCGAGGGAGTTGATCCATTTCCCGGCCAGCCCCAGGGAGCATCTCCGCACTCGGGGTGCCAAGTCCTGCCCCGGAGGGCCCGAGGGGCCGCCAGCTCCCCACTGCTCTAAAGGTTACCGTCCCCGTTTATGTGGCTAAAATGTTGTCACCCGCGGGGGAGCCTGGCTGACTTGGCCTCGGGCGTGTTTCGGCTCTTCGCAGGGGAAGGGTCTCTCGGAGGGGGGAGTCCGTGCTGCAGGTGCGACGGCAGGAGCCCTGGCGGCATCTGTGTCACCGTGAGGAAGGTGACGTGTGCGACCACAGCAGGGCAGGATCGTCCTTCCGAGAGGCACGGGCGGCACAAGGAGCCGCGGGGCTGGTTTGGCGGCGGAGGGGGTGGGGCCCGGAGCGTGCCAGGAGGGGGTTCACGCCACAGAGGGAGAAGGTGCCTCCTCTCAGAGTGGCAAGCGAGGGGCCAGGGGGACAGCGGGACTCCCCGGGCCGAGGGTCACCGTGCTCGGAGTGAGGTGCCAGTGCTGTCCCAGGAAGTCGCGCTTTCGGGCTGTTTGGGGTCAAGTGGGCAGAGCAGAAATCGCTGCCAGTGACCCCTGCCCTCAAGCCAGGGCTGTCCTACGTGGCCTGGGCCCCCAGGCGTGCTGGGTGCGTGTGGCTGGGCCCCCCGAGGCGTGCTGGGTGCGTGTGGCTGGGCCCCCCAGGCGTGCTGGGTGCGAGTGACGGGCCCCCAGGCGTGCTGGGTGCGAGTGACGGGCCCCCAGGCGTGCTGGGTGCGCGTGGTTTCCCAGGAACCGGCTCGCCTGACTCTGTGATGGATCTTCTGTCTGCGTGTGTTTTCCCACCCAAGCAGCACTGCACTGGTCCCGGGGGCCCCTGGTGTGTGGCCCTTTGACGAACAGCATCGATGGGCCCCTGTCCTCCTGGACGGTAGAGTGGCTGGGAACAACACCCTCGGAAGGTCATCAGTGACCCTTGATGGCAGAGCACCATTGTCAACAATCCCCCGGCAGGACCCCTGGGGGCTGCGGGCAGGGCAGGCTCATGGCAGGAGAGCATGTGGACTGGGGGTCTTCCAGGGGGCCCAGAGCTGGAAGTGGGAGGTGGGCGGGCAAGGTGGGCCCGGGGAGGCGGGGAGGGGGCACAGGTCATGCCGCCTCCTGTCCCTGGCCAGCCGTCCCCCCTGGGCGCCAGGCGTCCCACAGGCTGCTACCCAGTGGGCTGCTACCCAGGGGTCCGAGTCCCTCCCTCCGCTCCAGCTGGGGTGGCTGCCTTGCGGGGAAGAGAGGACAGCAGTGGGCGGACACGCGCAGGGCAGGCAGAAGGTTCCAGAGCAGGTAGGAGGTGCCTGTTTGCTGCAGGGGCCTGTGACCTGCTCACGGCGGGGCAGGCTGCCCGGCCGGGGGCTCAGGGTTCCCTGGACGAGCTGCCCCGCCCGGCCCGCAGCAGCGCCAATGCCCAGCCGCTCCCCGGGAGCCCGGTTTCCTGCCTTCACTCCACCGGGGAGGGTCCAGGGGGGCCGGGGGACACTGCGGCCAGGCCTCGGCTCCCGGCCTGCTCCCCTCGTGAGGGTCTCGCACAGCTGGGGGGGCCCCGGATTCTTCCCTCGGTCTCTGGGCCTCCCCCGGTGCGTGCAGGGGTGCGCGTGACTTCCTGCGAGCCGGGCTGTCCTCCGGCCCTCGGACCTTCTTCCCGGGCGGGTCTGCTCTCCCAAGCACTGAATGCTCTTAGGAAGTGCTCGCTGTTATTTTTATTAGATGCTTTTATCAATAGTAATATCGTTAGGCTGCGGTGCTTGCCCAATACGTATCGGCTGAATATTTGAGCATTAGACAAACGAGGGTCTCGCTAATTGATACAAATGGTGCTGTTGGCATTTGCTTCGGAACAAGGAAATATTTTAGCCAGGGGTTTTATTTGGGGGGTCGGGGGCTGAACTGTGATGTCCTTGTGAAAAATTCGATCTCTCTCTAGAGTGTCAAGGAGAGCCTCGTGGGAAACCGCAGCTCCTAAACGCTCGGGCCTTCGGGACCCTGCCCCCGCCCTGTGCCGGGACAGGAGCCTTCTGTCCTGGTGACGGGACAGGGCTCCGGCCCCCTCTCTGCGCTCGGGGGTCTTGGGGTGGTGCTCCCAGCTGGGGGTCTCTGGCTCTTTCTAGAACCTGCCGCCAAGCAGTTCTGTGCTGTACGTGGGCGTCTGGTCCCAGCGTCTGCAAAGCCGGGCCCGAAAACCCACCGGGGAGAGAGAGCCGTGTCTGGTGAGAGCCCAGAAGGGAGGGCGCTTGCCTTGCACTCGGCCAACCTGGGTTCCGTGCCCGGTACCTCGTACCTCGAACCATCTCCCAGGCGCCAGCAGGCTCTGAGTGCAGAGCCAGGGGTGACCCCTGAGCATCCCTGGGTGTGCCCTGCCCTCTCTCCCCGCCAAATGGCCAGACCGCGGGCCCACAGCCACTGCCACTGACTCAGTTTTGTTTTTCTTTTTGGGTCACACCCAGTGATGCTCAGGGGTGACTCCTGGCTCTGAGCTCAAGAATTACCCCTGGCAGTGCTGGGGGACCCTATGGGATGCTGGGAATCGAACCCGGGTCAGTCGCGTGCAAGGCAAACGCCCTCCCCGCTGTGCTCTCGCTCCCGCCCCACCAGCGTCTGTGAGCACACCTTCCTCTGCACGTGAGCTGGGTTCTCACCGCAAGGCTGCAAGGTCCAAGGTACTGTCGTTCCACTTCACAGAGGGCAGCCGGGGGCTCTCCTGGCTCGGCTGACGGCCCGAGGTTCCAGGCTGGGGTGAGGGCACAGGCACCCCGACCTGGAACCGTGCTCCCACCCTCCCTCGCTCGGCGCTGAGTGCTGAGAACTCCGGGGCCCCAGGGCCTGCGTCCCGCGTCCCTAATGCCCAGACAGAAGACGGAAGGTAAAATGTCACCTTTTCTGAGCAATCACCCAAGTGCCGCCTGCAACATGCTCTGAAACCCTTAAGCCCAATAAATATTTATGTAAACATGGCTCCTGTTAAAGACTCAGAAGTTCTTTGCCAAGACTGTTTTCTAAAAGTTAATAACTCGGAATAATTCTTATTGCATTAAAAATGTATCGTGTGTGAGCCAGGCCCCATGAAGGGGGGATGAAAGCGTTTCCTCCGTGTTGTTGGGGCGCAAGGGGCTGTGGGAGACGCACAGTAGCTGGATCTGACGGGCCGGGCCAGGGGCTCTGCCTCGGGGGCTTACGGGGCCTCTGTGCGACCCCCCACGGCCAGCATGGGAAGGCTGACTCCCGAGGGGGCTGCCCAGGCCGGAGGGAAATGGTGGGGTCACAAACGGGGAGCACGGGGGGGGGGGGCAGGAGCTGGACCCCCGCAGGGAGAGGCCACGCGGGAGTGTGCAGACTTGGGGCCCCTCCGGTACCCCCTGCTGGCTGCCCTGGGCTAGGGGGGCGCGGGCAGCAAGGGAGGCGGGGGGAGAGGGGGCGGCCGTCAACCCCAGAGTGGGTGTGTGGTCGGGGGGAGCTGCTTGGCGCAGACTCGGGGTACACAGGCCAGGCTGTGAGGGGTCAAGGTGCTGAGGGGGGCGGGTCACTGCCTGTGTGCACTGCTCCCATGAGGTCTCGGCATACAGTGCTCCCCCAGCGCAGCCGCCACAGTGCTCGGTCCCCCCGCGCTGTCCCCTCGCTTGAGCAGATGCACGTGCCACTGGCTGCTTCATTCCCGCCCAGTTTCTGTCGTTCCACCCGTGACACGTCTCTGCGTTCGTCCCCGTCTCCCGACTCGCTAACTCGGCGCCTGGAGCACGCAGGATTCTGTCCCTTCCTGTTCGGGGGTAAGGGGGAAGGAGGAGGAGGAGGAAGACAAGGAGAGGAGAGGAAGAGGAGGAGGAGAGGAAGAGGGGGAGAGGAGGAGGAGAGGAAGAGGAGGAGGAGAGGAAGAGGAGAGGAGAAGAAGAGGAGGAGGAGAGGAAGAGGGGGAGAGGAGGAGGAGAGGAAGAGGAGAGGAGAGGAAGAGGAGGAGGAGAGGAAGAGGGGGAGAGGAGGAGGAGAGGAAGAGGAGAGGAGAGGAAGAGGAGGAGGAGAGGAAGAGGGGGGAGAGGAGGAGGAGAGGAAGAGGAGAGGAGAGGAAGAGGGGGAGAGGAGGAGGAGAGGAAGAGGAGAGGAGAGGAAGAGGAGGAGGAGAGGAAGAGGGGGAGAGGAGGAGGAGAGGAAGAGGAGAGGAGAGGAAGAGGAGGAGGAGAGGAAGAGGAGAGGAGAGGAAGAGGAGGAGGAGAGGAAGAGGAGAGGAGAGGAAGAGGGGGAGGAGAGGAAGAGGGGGGAGAGGAGGAGGAGAGGAAGAGGAGAGGAGAGGAAGAGGAGGAGGAAGCGGGGGGGGGGCACACCTGGCGATGCTCAGGGCTTGCTCCTGGCTCTGCACTCAGGGATCACCCCTGATGGTGCTCGGGTCCTTACGGGGTGCCAGGGGTCGAACCCAGGTCGGTCGTGGGTAAGCCTCCCTGCTGTCCTGTCGCTCCAGCCCCCACCCTTCTCCTCTGTGTGGGGCCCTCCTGCCCACCTCCCCTGTGCTCACCCAGGTGACACCCCGCGGCCCCTCTGAAACCTCCCGTGCCAGAGAAGGTCTGCGGCTTCCTGCCGCGACTGGCCGGAGCCCGCCTGGCCACAGCGTCCGTCTGCCCGCGGGCTCTGGGCCGTGCCGGGCCGCACCTCCTCGCCCCGCGGTGGCCGCTGGGACCACGGCTAGGAGCCGATCTTGACTCACGTCCTGGGCCTCAGGGCGGCTGTGGGACACGAGCCTGTTCTCCGCGGCGGGGCTGGTGCTCAGAGGAGCCCGAGTAGCCCCTAGCCGGCAGCCCGGGTCCGAGCTCTGCTTCCGCCAGGGATGCGCTGGCCCTTTGCCTTCCTGCGTCCTCCTCCTCCTCCTCCTCCTCCTCCTCCTCTTCCTCCTCCTCCTCCTCCTCCTCCTCCTCTTCCTCTTCCTCCTCCTCCTCCTCTTCCTTCTCCTCCTTCTCCTCCTCCTCCTCCTCCTCCTCTTCCTCCTCCTCCTCCTCTTCTTCCTCCTCCTCCTCCTCCACTTCCTCCTCCTCCTCCTCCTCTTCCTCCTCCTCCTCCTCCTCTTCCTCCTCCTCCTCCTCCTCCTCCTCTTCCTTCTTCTCCTCCTCCTCCTCCTCTTCCTTCTCCTCCTCCTCCTCTTCCTCCTCCTCCTCCTCTTCCTTCTCCTCCTCCTCCTCTTCCTCCTCCTCCTCCTCCTCCTCCTTTTCCTCTTTTTTCTCTTCTTCCTCCTCCTCCTCTTCCTCCTCCTCCTCCTCCTTTTCCTCTTTTTTCTCTTCTTCCTCCTCCTCCTCTTCCTCCTCCTCCTCCTCCTTTTCCTCTTTCTCCTCTTCCTCTTCCTCCTCCTTCTCCTCCTCCTCCTCCTCCTTTTCCTCTTTTTTCTCTTCCTCCTTCTCCTCCTCCTCCTCCTTTTCCTCTTTTTTCTCTTCCTCCTTCTCCTCCTCCTCCTCCTTTTCCTCTTTTTTCTCTTCCTCCTCCTCCTCCTCTTCCTCCTCCTCCTCCTCCTCCTCCTCCTCCTCCTCCTCCTCCTCCTCCTCCTCCTCCTCCCCACGCCCCCCGAGCCCGGGCCTCACACACTCTGGGCCAGTCCCTCCTCGTAGCCGCAGCCCCGGCCTGGCAGCTCTGGAATGTCGGCTGCAATCCGTTGTTTTCTTGGACCTCCCGATAATGCCCAGGGCCAGTCCCGCTCTCAGTGCTCTTTGGGCCTGATGTCTCCTGCAGCTGCCCTCGGCGCCGCCTTGAGGGGGGTCGGGCCCTGTGAGGTGGAGTGCAGGCGTGTGCTCCAGGCCTCAGTGCTCCCCCCACCCGGGCTTGGGTTGTGTCATTACATTTGTGTTGATTCGGTCTGTGTGTCACAGGGAGACGTCTGTCTGTCTGTCTGTCTGTCTGTCTGTCTGTCCGCCTTCACTGTCTCCCCCGAGACCAGGCGCTGGGTCTCAGCCCACTTGGGCTCCTGGAACCTTCCAGAACACCCTGGGGGCCGTAAGCTCGTTCCCGCCGAGGCGCACTCCTGGGCGGGTTTCGGGGGGAGGGGGATTCCATTCGCCCCCTAGCCCCCGTCAGCCAGACGGGCACTAGTCCTCCGCCAAGGCCCCCCGGCCAGTTGGTCAGGCAGGCGGCAGCCGCTGGCCTGTGTGCTGACCCCTCCGCCTCCCCCAGGCCTGCCCCGGGCTCCCCCGGCCCATGCCCAGCGCACGGGCCGTGAGTTCCTCCCCTCCTGCAGACCTCGCGAGCGGGAGCGTTGGAGCCGGGCTCACTCACGCAGTGGCTCAGAGAATGTTCCGGGGGAGACGCCTGTGAAACTGGCGTTTGTGCATCTTTAACGCTGATGTGACTTGTCAGCCAAGATGCCCGGGTCCGCATTTCCTCTTGGGGTCCCTCCAGGCGGTATTCTGCCAGCCGGGTCCATGGGGCAGTGCCCGGGCCTGAAGGTGTGTCAGGCTCAGGCCAGAGATGCTGAGCCCCTGGGGGCCACCCAGCCCGAGGGGCGTGTGCCCTGCCCGCCCACCGCCGCCTCTCCACTAGGCAGAGCCGAGGCCGTTGACTATCTCACTGGCATTTTGGGCTGAAGAGTTGAACGTTTCCAGGAGTCCAAGAGTTGAACGCTCTGACCCCTGGGCGGGGTGGGGGTGGGCCCGGGGTCATCCTGGCTCTCTCCTGCTGGGCCCGGTCTTCCCTCCTGTGGTCAGGAGGATGAGGGGTGATGGAAGAGGCTCCTCTCGGAGAAGCCGCCGATGCTTCTAGCTCTCCCCGCTGTTTCTCTTGGAATCTCTTCCTCCTGTTCTTATTTCGTCCTCTGTCTAATTGCTTCCAGTTTAATCTTATTTCTCTGTACTTCTGAGTGAAAACGTCATTGACTTAGACTTGCTGGCTTATTACCTGATTGATGATTCATCCAGAAAGCTGTTGTTTACTGTCCAAGACTGGGGAGTTTTCTGCATACTCGATTGATTTCCAATTCACTTCAATTTTCCCAGATCTCGGAGATTCCCACTTTCCCTTCCTTTCTGAGCAGCGCCCGAGCGCCTTTAAAGCAGCGAGAGAGCGTTTCGGAAAAGCGTTTTTATCATGGAGCTTCTTCTGTAGCCCGGATCTTTTATAAATGATCTACCTTCATGCACAGTCCACGGGCCTCTGGAAAGAACGCATTTTCCTGCCGTTCTTAGCTCCAGCTCCCCGTAAATGGCCGTCAGACTGGGCTGAAGAGGCCTCGGGTTACTGACGCTTTCCCAGTTGCGAGTCAGCGCTGGGGCAGGGCACTCGTGTTTCTGACGTCTCCATGTCCAGCAGCGTCGGCCCTGCGCTGGCTGCCCGGGGAGGACCCTCCTGGGAGGACACTCCTCCCTGAGACTCTGGGTCGCGGGATACATGTCCAGCAGGGAGAGAAGCTTCCAGGCCTTTCCAGAGAGCCCCTCCCATTCCCCGTCCTTGTCACGGACACACACTGCGGCCGGCTCTGGCCACTCACATCCCGACAGCGTTGTGGGGCAGCCGGATTTTCTAGCATTTCCCTTGTTCCCGTGGGTCTCTGGCGATGCTTCATCCCGGTTCTAATTGGCGTCTCCCTCGTGGCTCTAGGCTGGATCCGGGAGCTTTCACGAGTCTTTGAAGAAGCACCTGTCGGGGGGTCCATTGTCCTGCTTTCTCTGGGGCTGACTACTGAGAATTCTTTACGTATGATGCCCCAGTCCTTCATAACATGATTTCTAAGTAATGTTTACCTGCCCGTATTGATCCTTTTCCCCCTCACCGCACCCCTGCCGGCTGCCGGGGGAGGCAGAGAAGACGCTGTCGCCCGCTGGGGGGTCGGATTGTCCTCGGCACGTGGGCGACTTGGGCCCTGATGTATCCGCCAGTCATCTGACCCAGGCTGCAGTCTCCCTCCCCGAAGTCCCTCGCTTCTGCTTTATATTTAGATCTTGGAGCCGCTCTCTGCGAACCTTTATTTAGGTCAAACTTTATTTCGCACATAAGTGGCAGTTGTCTTGACCTCATTTGTGGGGACGTTCTTCTTTTATAAAAATGTAAATCAACCTCTCTCCGAATAGAACAGCCCAGCTCAGGAGAAATATTCCGAGCACAGTGAGGCCGCGGGCTCCTCCCGCAGTGCTCGTCTCGGCTGTCTCTGAGACAGCAACTGCGGTTTGTCTCAACGGAAAGTTCCAGTGAAGTCGTGTCCGCGTGTGAGGGTCTGGACTCCCTTTCCCAGCCCTGCGGGGAGCGTGCGGCACTCACGCTTCACAGGCGTGCTTCGTCCTCGAGCCTGGGGACGGCGACACCTCGGAATACTACGAGGGTGCTCCATCTCCTACAGCACGTTGGGATAGTCTGTGATTATTAAAAATGTGTGATTTATCTTGGTTTTGATTTGAGACCACAGATGGTGGTACTCAGGGCTCACTCCCGGCTCTGTGCTCAGGGCTCACTCCCGGCTCTGTGCTCAGGCTGACTCCGGCTCTGTGCTCAGGGCTGACTCCCGGCTCTGTGCTCGGGGATGACTCCCGGCTCTGTGCTCGGGGCTCACTCCCAGCTCTGTGCTCAGGGCTCACTCCCAGCTCTGTGCTCGGGGCTCACTCCTGGCTCTTTGCTTGGGACCCACTCCTGGCTCTGTGCTCAGGGTCACTTCTGGCTCTGTGCTTGGGGCTCAGCCCTGGCAGGGTTCAGGGGCTCAGGAGTCACTGAGGATGGAACCAGGGCCCCCCCATGTGAGGTCAGTGCTTTACCCCCCTGTCCTATCTCACTTTGCGATGTTGGTCCCACTCAGTGCTCAAGGGAGTCCAGGAGCCTCTCCGGAGATGCCTGGGCCCAGCCCTGCAGGTCTGAGGGTTCAGTGCTCAGACCAAGCAGTGACAGGGGCATCAGGCCCCGCCCCCCCCCCGCCCCGCTGACCGATGTGTGCCCGGACCAGGCCAGACTCCCACAGCGAGGCGAGTCCTCCAGCCCACAGCCCTCCTTCCCACATTCCTCCTTCTTTGCACTTCACATATTTTTAAAGGCCTTTCTTGCCACACCTGATGGTGCTCAGGGCTAATTTCTGCTCTTCACTCAGGTCACTCCTGGCTGGGCTCAGAGGACATTAGGGGTGAGAAGGACCAGGACCCAGGTCAGCCACACGGGAGGCCAGCACCCTCCCCGCCCCACCCCCATCCTGTCTTTCCGGGTCCTTCTTTAGATCTATGTTTTCCTCTGCTCTTCCCTTTGCTGCCGCTGCAGTGACGAGGATCGTACGCTCTGCTGGGGGCCTGCGGGGTCCACACATTCGCAGGGGGGCTCGCACATGTCTTGGCTGTACCGTCACTTGCCTAGTGCTAGAGAGGGAGCACCTCCGGGCGGGGGCAGGGAGCCGGGATCTGGCCCCACCCCTCCCACTTGCGAGGCCGGTCTCGGCTTCGGGGTGGCCTCGAGGCCGGAGAGTTCGCCTTTCTCCAGCCAGCTCCAGGCAGTGCCCGGGGAGGGGCTTTGGTTCCCGTGCTGGGGGCTGTGTCCCACAGTGGTCTTCTCTGCAGTGCCTGCGGGTCTCAAACAACTGGACCCACATGCACAAACACTCCCCTTAGGAGGCAGAACAGGCCTGCCCTCCAGAGAGCGGCAGAGATGTCTCCCGTGGTGCAGCCAAATTAGTTGCCAATAAACTCAGGACAGAAGTGGGGGGTGGGGACTGGAGCAATAGCACAGCGGGAGGGCGTTAACCTTGCATGCAGCCAACCCCGGGTTCAATTCCCAGCATCCCTGGGCACCGCCAGAAGTAATTCCTGAGTGCAGAGCCAGGAGGAGGAACCCCTGAGCATCGCTGGGTGTGACCCAAAAAGAAAAAAAAAAAAAGAATTGGAGGGTCTCGGGAACGGCCCTCCCGGAGGCCAACAGAACACCCCGGTCAAGAAGCTCTTTCTGACAAGCCGTGAACTTGGGCGGGGTCCGGGGACCTTCAGCACCTTCCTAAAGTCCTGGTGGCTGTCTGTCCGTGCCACACGGCACCCCTCTCTAGCTGATGGCGGTACTCAGCGCTTTGCCCTCGTGTCTGAAATGGAGCCATGAGAGAAAATGGGATACAATGTGGGCACCTTGTCCTCTCACCACGAGCCACGAGATCTGTGAGATTAATAGTTAAAATTAGCAGAACGACCGCGATGGCGTGAGCGCCGCAAGCAGAACGCCTCTCCCCGTCCGAGAGACGGCTGCTCGGCCAGGAAGGTAATCGAGCCTGCGGGATTCTTTCTCCATCCCGAATCCAAAGCATCCAGATATTTCAGCCTTGTGAGCGGAGAGCTTTGGAAAAGTGGATGAATATTGCCATGTGTTCGGGTGGTGCCATCCTTAAGTTTACATCAATATAACTTAAGTGGCAGAAGCCTCTAGAAAGATTTCTTGCTTTGATTAAGCTGGCTGGGTCATTAGGTCCCTATTACGCTGATGGCCGTTGGTCATGGTAGAATGCGAAGCCATCGTGTTTATGACCTGTGAGCTCTGCGGACTAAACGCAAACGATGATAGTAGCAGAGGAGGGAGGCTTGGCCGGACCGGAGCACGCGCGGAATGGGTCCCCGATGTCTTTTAATTGCTCGTGCAGCTGGATGGGGTTTTTAAGAGTCTCCAGTAGTTAGGACATTTCTTCCCGCGCAGATAAGCTTTTCTGCCCGGTCCCTGCCTGCCTGCCATCGAAGCTGCGCTTTCTCCCGCCCATGCTGGATTCTTTGTTCTTCTGATAACTCGAAATTTTCTGGATCAAAGTTGTCATGGGAAATATGACATGGGTTCTAGAGGGGAATCTCTGACTGTTGCCGGAGACCCTTGCCTTCACAAGGGCCGATTTTTATCCTCTGTTTACAAGGAGCGATTAGCACAGCAGGAAGGACATTTGCCTTGCGCACGGCTGACCCAGGTTCGATTCCTCTGTCCCTCTTGGAGAGTCCGGCAAGCTACCGAGAGTATCCCGCCCCAACGGCAGAGCCTGGCAAGCTCCCGTGGGTATTCGATATGCCAAAAACAGTAACAACAAGTCTCACAGTGGAGACGTGACTGGTGCCCGCTCGAGCAAGCTGATGAACAACGGGACGACAGTGCGACAGTGCTACAGTTTACAAGGAAGGAAGGGCAGAGAAGCTAAAGGAGCAGCTTGAGAGGTCGGTGAGTGGGTAATGCCGAGAGGACCGGCTGGGCCAGGACTCGGGATTCTTGTCCTGAATTTGCTGACCGCCTTTCAGGTGGCAGGACCATGCCTGGGCCCATAGCCCTGAGCAGGCGTGCCGGGGTGCGGGGACAGGCGTGTGCAGTCTGGCCAACATGCAACCCGGATCCGGCCATCTGCAAAGTGCTGCGTGACAAGCCCCATGCAGGGAAATGAAACACACGCAGCTGTGGGGGTGGGATGCGTCTTGCAGTTCCCACGTGGGCAGGGCGTGAGAGAGCCTCGGAGACGGGAGCGGGGGTCTCCCGGAAGGAGAGGGGTGGTCCAAGCCGGCCTTGTGGGCACTCAGGGGCTGGGCTTCTTCGTGTGCGCGTCTCAGGCGGGGGCTGGACGTTTGTCTAATGGGCCGAGAGCACTTGGCAGCAGGGCGACCTGAGTCCAGTCCCCAGCCGACACTGTGGTGGTCCTCAAGCTCTGCCAGTGTGACCCCCAACAGCAGCAAGCCAGAGCGAGCAGGAGAGCTGCGCAGGGCAGAGAACATTCCAGCTTGGCCCGCCCGCCGGGGTTCTCTGTTCCAGTGTGGATTCCCCGCAGGCAGGGCCCGGAAGCTGACCTTGTGACCAAGGCCCAGAGCCATTCGTTTCATTGTATCTTCGTGGTCCCCCTGGCGACCCTCAGAGCTCATAGCAAGCATGACACCCCGGAAGCGAGTTCCTAAATCTGGGTTATTTTCAGATGTCAGCTCAAGGGTCCACATATCTGACTAATGAGTCACCAGCTAACTAAGGGGCCTTGGAACATATTTATTCCTCTTAATTAATTGATCACAGACTGGATCCATAGCAGAGCAGGTAGGGTGTTTCCCTTGCATGCGGTTGACCTGGGTTGAATTCCTCCACCCCTCTCAGAGAGCCCGGCAAGCTACCGAGAGTATCCCACCCTCACGGCAGAGCCTGGCAAGCTCCCCATGGCATATCAATATGCCAAAAACAGTAACAACAAGTCTCACAATGGAGACGTTACTGGTGCCCGCTCGAGCAAATCAATGGGACGACAGTGACAGTGATGAATTAATTGATCCATTGGCAATAAACGTCCGGGGTGTGTCTATTAGGGCTCAGGACCGAATGCGGATGCGGGGGGGTGGGGCGGCATCTTTGGAGCTGAGGCTGCTGCCGGCCCCCCTGCCGTCAGTGGCCAGGGCTGCCCCGTCCCCCCCCCCCCCTGGGCTGCTCGGGGGCCCGTGGCTCGGGCGGCCGGGACAGGGCAGGCCAGGAGACCGTCAGGGCGGCCACGCTGCCGCCAAGGCGACACTGAGTCTCCCCTCGGGCACCGCAGGCCCCGCCCGCTGCCTCGCCCACGGGCGCGAGGTTCCTCTGGGACTTCGCTGTGGGTCTTGTGTGGGCCTGGCTGGGCTGGCGTGGCCGTGGCCGCTCCTGGCCCCCAACGCCCACGTCTCCTGGCCACTCCCAGACAGTCCCGGGACTTGCCGCTGGCGCTTATCTCTAAAGAAGATATTTCTGTGCCCAACGGTTCTTCCTCTCTGACCACGTCTGGTGGCACTCGGGGCCGTGCGTGGGTCCAGGAATGAGGCCCGTCTGGGCTGCGCCCCAGCCAGGCAGATGCCCTAGCCTCCGCACCTTCTCCAGGCCCAGAGCCCTGCTGTAAGTGGTCACCAGCGTTTCTGGGGTCCCTGTGGGTGGGCTGCAGGCAGGGGAGGGCGGGGGGCCGGGGAGTCCCCGTGTGGAGTGTCCCCCAGGGAGCCTGAGGGGGTGCTTTGCCCCCGGCCAGGGGAACCGCACAGGGGCCGAGCAGCCGGACAGTGGGGAAGGCGCTGGCCTTGCACTCGGCCAGGCCGGGTCCTGTCCCCAGCATGCCCTAGGGCCCCCCGGCCCCACAGGGTGCTCCCTGAGCACAGAGCCAGGAGTAAGCCCCGCCTCTGTGGCCCCGAACAAGAAAACAAGGAAAACACAAGAACTAGCCCAGCCTGAACATGCCGCGGGCATGTGACCTGGGTGGAGAGCCCAGGGTGGGCAACGGCCCGAGTTAAAGGCCCCCTGACCCCCCCCCAGGCAGAGCTCCGGGGGTCCCGAGTGCCAGCTGGAGGGATGCTATAAAACCTAGACCCCGAGAAACTGCTTGAAGTCACGTCTGAGGCAGAGGGAGGGGTGGGGCCGGAGATGGGGAGGGAAGCCACTGCAGGGGGAGCCCGGGACCCTCGGAGACGAGACGGAGGGAGACAAATGGGCAGGCTAGAAGGGACTCGCTTCTCGGCCAGGGTGGCTGAGAGGACCGGGGGCCCGGTGCTCGGGACAGGTGCGCGAGGAGGGCTTGACTGTGGTCAGGGGCCAGCCCAGGGGTCAGGGAGAGGCCAGAGGCTGGCCCAGCCTGGCCCTCACGGTTGGTCCATGCTGCCCGTCCCGTGGGGCCAGTGCTGAGTGGGACCATGGGTGGACACGGCAAATCAGACCCCGGGGAGGGGGCGAGGCCTTCCCCAGGCGGCTCTGTGGGCGGGGGCTGGCCTCTCAGGGCCCCTCCTCTCCAGAACTGGGGGTCCCCAGAACAAAGCCGGGGGACCAGGCTGGCCCCGGGGCCTCTCCACGAGTCGCTTCCCTGCTGGGGCTCGGCTGCCCGCCGGGCAAGAAGCCTGACGCTTTGTGGACCCCAGTGTCGAGGGACCTGGGGGGAGGGGGGGCTGGGCAGTGCTCAGAAGAGCCAGGAGTCCACACACGGTGCTGGCCCTCGAGGAGTCAGTAGGGGCCGTCCAAGGGGCCGGATGCGTCACGCTCCGTGTGCGGGCTGGGGTTGGGGGTGGGCTTGATCCGCAGCTCTGCATGTGTGCTGAGCACAGCTGGGAGCACTTTGTCGGGAGTAGCAGCCAAGTACTTCTGGGTGTGCCCCCTTCCCCCAGCAAAATGTAGAGGACGGGCCCAGGCGTGCAGCTGCCCTGGGGGTCTCCCTAAAGCCGAGCCTGTTTCTGCCCCCTCTTGCCCCAGGCTGGACTACTACCTGCCGCCCAGAAGTGACTTCAGGGAACAGCATCTTTGACGGGGTCTGGACCCCGTCTGGGACACCTTTCCCCACCCAACATGCACTTCCTGTGCCCAGTACCCGCCTGGCCACTTGCCTGTCCGGGGCCGGGGAGCTCTCTGCCCGGCTGCTCTGGAGGCCTCCCTGAGGGCCACCCTCTCTGGCTGGCCTCGGGACCACGGGCCTCGCTTTCCCTGTCCGCACAATGGGTACATGCCCTGGGCGGAGGGTGTGGGCTGTGAGAGGTGCAGCCGACCCCGGCTGGCCCATAAGGAAACCCCCAATGGTCACTTTTGCTCTGAAGACAGTGTGAGCTGGTCGCCCCCACCCCACGAGCCTCAGACACGGGTTTACAGGGTCTCTCGAGCCCCCTCTTCCCAGGGGGCAGAGCGGCGGGGGAGATCCCAGCTCCTGTTCTCGGGGCGAGCCTGCGCCCCTCCTCCCCCCAGCCCCCGAGCCAGGCCCCCCCCCAGCAGCCCCTCTCACTGGCAGCGGCCAGCCCAGGGGGACGGGGCAGCGCTGGCCACTGACAGCCGGGCGGCCGGCAGAGCCTCAGCTCCAAAGATGCCGCCGCCCCCGGCATCCGCATTCGGTCCTGAGCCCTAATAGACACGCCTCGGACGTTTATTGCCAGTGGATCGACTCATTAAGAGGAATAAATTCGTTTCCATGCCCCTTAATTCGCTGGTGGCTCATTAGTCAGGTATGTGGGCCCTGGAGCTGACATCTGAGAATGGCCCGGGTGTAGGAACTCGCTTCCGGGGTGCCATGCTTGCTCTGAGCTCCCGGGGGGGTCGCCAGGGGGTCCTCATACACTCTCGTGGTTGTTGCTGTGTGGCGTTGGGGGTCACACCTGGCAGGGCTCCGAGGACCACCGCAGTGCATTTCCTTGCGGAGTTTCAATCTAGTTGATCTATCGGGTGGGGATAGAACAGTATGAATTCTCTATTGCTGTGCGTGTGTCGATGTCTTTCTTCAAGTCTTCCCGGTTGTTTCACGTATCTTTCTGGGTCTTCACTAGGCGCACATACAGTCAGAAGTGTGAGTCGTCCCCTACACGCGTCCCTTGACCGCTAAGAAACGGCCCTCTCTGCCTCCTGTAACGTTTTTCATCCTGAAGTTGGTGTCGTCCGGTACTTGTGTGGCCATGGCAGCCTCTGTGTGGGGGTTGTTTGCTTGAAATGTTGTCATCTAACTTTGAGTCTGTGCTTCCCCTGGCTGTTCAGCTGTGTTTCCTTAGCAGTAGAAGGTCGGGTTCAATTTCCTTTTTTTTCTAACTCATCCTGCCGCTTTGTGTCTCTTAATTAGTGCACTTAGATGCTGAGATTGGTGTTGAGGAGTTTTGTTCCATCCTTTTGTAGAAGTTTGGAGTGTTTGCGAGATTTGTCTTGTGTCAGAGTAGCCCTTTTAGTCCTCCTAGGTTTCGAGTCTGTGAAGTTCCTAAACTGTTGTTTATCCGTGGAGTTGTTTGTTGTTCCTTCAAATCTGAATGACTCTGGCTGGGTAAAGTGTTCTCGGCGAAGCTTTCGTTTTGTTGAGTATTTTAACTATGAGATCACTAGTGGAGAAACTTTAAACTATATCACAATGTTTCCTCTGTTTTTCTAATTAACTTGACTTATAGTCTGTGTGTGTGTGTGAGAGAGAGAGAGAGGAGAGAGGGAGAGAGGAGAGAGACAGAGAGAGGGAGAGGGAGAGAGAGAGAGAGGGAGAGAGAGAGGGGGTGAGGGGGAGAGAGAGAGAGAGGGAGAGAGGACAGAGGGCAGGGAGAGGGAGAGAGAGGGAGAGAGAGGGGGGGGGAGAGAGAGAGAGAGGGAGAGAGGAGAGAGACAGAGAGAGAGGGAGAGGGAGAGGGGGGGGAGAGAGAGAGAGGGAGAGAGGACAGAGGGCAGGGAGAGTGGCAGGGGGTTCACCAGGGCTTACCCCTGGCTGTGTGATCAGACCCCAGTCATCTGCAATCTGCAAGGCCAGCGCTCTGCCCATTGTACCGTCTCTCTGGCCCCTTGACAAAGTCTTATCAGTGCTACCGATCTTGTCAGAGAATGATTATTTTCAGATTTATGGACATTCTCTATTATTTCCCATTTTTAACTTTATTGATTTCTGCTCTAATTTTCATTATTCCTTTCCCTTTTCTCTTTAAGCGACCTATGCTCCTGCCCACCCATTTCCTAAGTTAAAAGGTCAGGTCCTATCGTATTATACTTTACTCCTTTCAAACACGTGCGGCCTACTATCTTTGGGGTAAACGTGCCTCATATACAAATTTTGGTGAGTTGTATTCTCATTTTAATGTGGAATATTTGGACTTCTTTCTTGACACTTCCTCTCAGACCCGTGTGCTACTCAGAAGCTGCTTCCTTGTCCCCCGTCTTTCTGTTGCCGGTTCCTAGTTGCGTTCCTTTGTGGCCCGGAAGATGCTCTGTGCACAAATGTTTCATGTCTCTGAAGCCGTGCCTCGTGGGATGGGGGGATGGGGCGTCTCTGTCGGGGGTTCCTGTGAGTCCGGGAGGAACGTCGGGTCTGTTCTCCAGCCGTCCCGTGGCGTATTCTAGACACAGCAGTTAGATCAGGCTGGTTGATCTTATTACTCAGGTCCATTCTATTCTCATTGATTTTCTGTCCACATGAGCTATCAATTACCGACGAGGGGAGCTGAGCTCCACGCCCGGTCTGGTGCTGGTCTGGTTCTGGTCTGGTTCTGGTCTGGTGCTGGTTTGGTTCTGGTCTGGTTCTGGTCTGGTGCTGGTTTGGTTCTGGTCTGGTTCTGGTCTGGTGCTGGTTTGGTTCTGGTCTGGTTCTGGTCTGGTGCTGGTTTGGTTCTGGTCTGGTGCTGGTCTGGTTCTGGTCTGGTTCTGGTCTGGTGCTGGTTTGGTTCTGGTCTGGTGCTGGTCTGGTTCTGGTCTGGTTCTGGTCTGGTTCTGGTCTGGTGCTGATCTGGTTCTGGACTGGCTCAGGTCTAGTGCTGGTCTGGTTCTGGTCTGGTTCTGGTCTGGTGCTGGTCTGGTGCTGGTCTGGTTCTGGACTGGTTCTGGTCTGGTTCTGGTCTGGGTCTGGTCTGGTGCTGGCCTGGTGCTGGTCTGGTGCTGGTCTGGTGCTGGTCTGGTTCTGGTCTGGTTCTGGTCTGGTTCTGGCCTGGTACTGGTCTGGTACTGGTCTGGTTCTGGTTTGGTTCTGGTCTGGTGCTGGTCTGGTTCTGGTCTGGTTCTCCCCTTAGCGCAGCAGGTGTGGCCTCTCGGGCCCTTGCTTGGTTGTCCAGTGCGTGTGTCCTTGTATGGTCAGGACGGGCTTCTCAGGAGAGAACCGGCCGCAGGGCCCTGATGCAGCACCCGCGCCATCTTCCTTCTCGGGCCACCTGCTCTGTCTGGAAGTGACTGTAGTACTGGGCTTTCTTTGGAGTAGCACTCGCATGGCCTGTCTTCGTCGATTTTTTTGTTGTTTTGGGGCCACATCTGGGCAGTGCTCAGGGCTCACTCCTGGCTCTGTGCTCAGGGCTCACTCCTGGCTCTGTGCTCAGGGCTGACTCCTGACTCTGTGCTCAGGGCTCACTCCTGGCTCTGTGCTCAGGGCTCACTCCTGGCTCTGTGATCAGGGCTGACTCCTGGCTCTGTGCTCAGGGCTCACTCCTGGCTCTGTGCTCAGGGATCCTTCCTGGCAGTGCTCGGGGCCCAGGTGTGGTGCTGGGGGCTGGGTCAGCGAGCGTGAGGCAGGCACACGGCAGAGCCTCAAAGGCTGCACTGTCTCTCCAGCTCTTCCTATTCTTTCACAGGAAACTTCATATTTACAGTTAGTTTTCTCTAGGATATGCACTTGGGGATCTTTTTCCTTGAAAAATTAAATGTATGTTTAATTATAGTGTTTAAATAGTTCTTATTTAAAGTCATTATTGATCTATTTAAATTAAGAATGACGTTGACCTTGTCTGTATCTGCTTTCTATTTATTACCATAGATTTCCTTTCAGACTCCTCTGATTTTGAGCATCTTATATGATTGTTTTATTCATTTTCTTGTAGGTCAATCATACTCAGTTTCTGTAAGAGTTAACAATATGCAGTTTCTTAAAACATTCTACTGAATCACTTAAATTACAGTTACCAAGTTACTCACGGTTGAGTTTCAGGTGTGCCGTGTTCCAACACCCGCCCCCTTACCAGGGACCCCTTCCCCCCGCCGGTGTCCCCACCTTCCCTCCTGCCTCCGTGGTGGGCACCATGTTATCTTCCCCCCAGTGCTGGCACTGCGGCTTGCGACGCTCTTACTGACCGGCAGGGCATCGTGCTCATCACTTTCCCTCCTTCCGGCACCTGGTCCTGGTCCAGGGTGACCGCTTCCTTCTGTCATTAGTGGTCCCTTCCCTGGCGACCCCTCCCCCGCCTTCCCCCAGGGGTGAGCCTGGGCCCAGGACCCGCTCTCCCGGTCATTGTTCCGAGCCTTGGCCTTAGTTAGTCCCTAACTTCGCTTCTTTATGTTCCGCATCGGGAGGGATCATTCTGCGTCTCTCTCTCTCCCCCCCTGACTTCTTCCACTCAGTATCACACTCTCCGGATCCGTCCATGTCTCAGAAAATTGTGTGACTTAGGGGCCGGAGCGATAGCACAGCGGGTAGGGCGTTTGCCTTGCACGCAGCCGACCTGGGTTCGATCCCCGGCATCCCATATGGTCCTCCAAGCACCGCCAGGAGTAATTCCTGAGTGCAGAGCCAGGAGTAACCCCTAAGCATCGCTGGGTGTGACCCAAAAAACAAAACAAAACAAAAAAATTATGTGACTTCATCTTTCCTATGGCCAAGTAACATTCCACATAATATTTATTTTTAAACAAATGCAAGCTTTGCTTAAGGTATTCTATCTGATAGGGAGCGGATCTTCCTTATAAAATAGAATTTCTGTTTTCCCCTCATCCTTATGGCACTGCTGCTACCAATTTCATTTACTCTGTTTGCTTGGTCACCCAGTCGAAGTCACAGTTACCACTAGGAGCAAAGAGTATCTCCAGAGGGGCTGGAGCGGTAGCACAGCGGGTGGGGCGTTTGCCTTGCACGCGGCTGACCTGGGTTCGATTCCCAGCATCCCATATGGTCCCCTGAGCACAGCCAAGAGTGATTCCCGAGTGCAAAGCCGGGAGTGACCCCTGAGCATGACTGGGTGTGACCCAAAAAGAAAAAAAAAAAAAGTATCTCCAGAGAGAAAGAGAACAAGAAAAAAGATTTTTCTTCATCTTCTCATCTTCATTATCTTCATTTTCTCCTTTCTTTATGTAGATCTAACATTTTGACCTGCAACTAATTTCATCTGCCTGAAAAAAAAAATCCTTCACCATTTCTGCTAGACAGGTGATGAATTTCTTCCATTTCTGTTTATCTGAGAAATCTATTCTCTTTCACTTTTAAAGGGTTATTTCTCTGAATATAGGATTCAGACGGGTGCTTTTTGTTCTTCCAACAGAAAATGTTTCCTCTGTTCTCTCTTTCTGCAGGGTCCCTGATGAACTGTCTGCCAGAATTCTTATCTCTGCTCCTGTGCAGATAAGGCGTTTTCCTCCTCCTGGTTCTTCCTTTCTCCGCTTTCTCCTCCCCGGTGCTGTTGAACCCGCGAGCTCAGGTATAGATTTTGTTTGGTGTTTACTCTGCTGAAAATTCTCTGAGATTCTGGGCCTGTGATTTGGTGTCAGGAATTTTGAAACGTCCTTTGCTCTGAGTTTCTTGAATATTTCCCTGCTCTGCTTCTCGCCCAGTGAGGCATCCGTCGAACCTTTTGGAACTGTCGCCTGACTCAACGCTGTGTGTGTCGTTCCTTCATTTCTTTCAACTGTTCCTCGTGCCCCGTTTTCAAGCCCTCCGACTCTTCCCTCCACGGTGTCTGCTCGCGTGCCCGAGGGAGGCGTCTGGGTCCCTCTGTTCACTCTGGAGCTTCCCCCGAGTTTCCCAGGCGGCGTCTCCCTGTTCCCGGAATCTGCCTGTTTCCCAGCACAACTCCCCCAAGCACCAACAGGTTGCCTGGCAAGGTCTGCCTGGTGATGCCGACACCCGTGTGAACGTGATTCCACGCCTGACGCCGGCTCTTCTGCTTTGGGTTGCGTCTTACGGCTTCTCCCGGCCTTGTGGTTCTTTGTCCATCGAGATCATTTCCAGTGGACAGTCTAGCGGCCTGCAGTTCACTCTCAGCCGCGTGCAGCTGGCACTGGGCGTGGCCAGATGGGCAGCGTGGGGCGGGCAGCGCGGGGCGGGCTCCGTGGGGCACCCCCAGCTCTGGCGCAGGGCGGCCCACTACGTTCCCGTGAATAACAGATCCGGGACGCTTGTTTTGTGATGATGCCACATCACAAAAAGTTCGGGCTGAACTTTCCGGAACCCCCCTTGTTCCCGGAGCCCAGCTCTCAGCCCTGTGACGGCGCCTTCTTCAACACGCCACCCCACGGTTGAGGACCGTGGGGTTGAGGACGGAGATGCTCCGCCTGTCCCCAGGGGCCTGGGGTGCTTCCTGCCCTATGGAGCCGCTGCTGCCACTTCTCCAAACTTTCGCCCAGAAAGTGACCTGGCTAGCTCTGGCCCAGATGCCTCAGGGGGGCCGCGGGGACCAAAGGTGGCATCGCTGCAGACCTCAGTGGCGGTCAAGGCTCCAGCCCGATCTCCACAACCCTGGACATTCCCAGAGGCTCCGGGCTTCACCCACACCCTCTTCCCTGGCACCCCGGACTCCGCTTCACGCCGTAGAAGCACCCACGGGCCCGCTGTCCTTCAGGGGGCGGCGGTCGTCTGCCAGGGGCAGCTTGGGGTGCTGGCCCTCCGGGAGGAAGCGGCCTGGCCTCGGGCGGGGGAGGTCGTTGTTTCTCTCTTGCTGTGGGTGTGAAGGGGTGCGAGCAGCTGGCCCCTCCCTGCCGGGCCCCTTGAATCCTGTGTCTGAGCCTGTTGGCAGGAAGGGGAGTGGGAGGAAACGGCTGTGCTGGGGGTGGGATTGAGGACGGGTATCGGAGGGTCGGTAACGGGGCCATCGGCCCCAGACCCCCAGACCATCTCTGACGTACTCTGAGCGGCACCTGCAAAGCTCTCCGTGAGCTGCAGTCTAGCCCGAAGGAAGCCCCCCGCCCCGGAAGTCGCTGGGTCTGGAAATACGGTGCTGTGAGTGGGAAGTCAGATTTGGGCATCAAAGACTTCATAGGGGGCTGGAGCGATAGCACAGCGGGGAGGGCGTTTGCCTTGTACGTGGCCGACCAGGGTTCCATTCCCAGCATTCCACATGGTCCCCTGAGCACCGCCAGGGGCAATTCCTGAGTGTAGAGCCAGGAGTGACCCCTGAGCATCGCTGGGTGTGACCCAAAAAGCAAAAACAAACAAACAAAAACAAAGACTTTGTAGGAAGGAGAGACTGGGGAAAGATCTCATAGCTATACTGATTGCAGTATCAGTATCACTGCACGTTAGAAGAACAATGCGTTGGACATATGGCGTGAAATGTCTAATACTGAAATTACCTTTGATGTCGGTGGGCCCCACGGGTGGCTCATGTGAAGTGGGGAGGGGAGAGATGGTCGCTTTCTCCTGATCCGCCTCTGCCACCTGGGACCCAGGGTCACTGAGATCTTGTCTCGCTCGAAGAAAGGAATTGCAGGACTAGACAAGCAGTGAAGCAAAGCAGACTTTTATTTGGAGGGTTTTAAGGTGTGGAGGGGGAGAGAGTGAGAGAGAGTAACTCGCTCAGGAGAGAACGCGGGCTTCTCCAAGGGCGGAGAGAGCCCCACACACACCCCAGCGTTAGACAGGAAAGCATGAAAGCCCACACCTCAAGAGGGGAGATGCGGGCAACACACGTGCTCAGGCACCGCATGTGCTCGGCCACGTGGGCGCAGGCAGCACACGGGAGACCCTCCCTTTGTCAAGGTGGCTTTTATTTATTTTTATTTTTTTGCTTTTTGGGTTACCTCCTGGCTTTGCACTCAGGTGCTCAGGGGACCATATGGGACCATATGGGATGCTGGGAATCGAACCCGGGTCGGCCGCGTGCAAGGCAAACGCCCTACCTGCTGTGCTATTGCTCCAGCCCGCAAGGTGGCTTTTATAGGCTCTCCTCTGGTTGTCTTGATCCGGAAGTTCTGGAGTCTTCTCGGGATCACATTTTAATGAGATGAAGGGAGAGGTTGGAGGGTTTGAGGGACTTCACGGGGAGGGTCCAACCTCCTCAGGGTCTGCTGAGGGTCTTATCAGGTCTGTTTTCCGTATCCACAGGGAGGATCAGTCTTAGAATTTTCCTCCCAGAAGCTTTGCTGACCCAAGTGTTATTGCCGAGGGCCTTTCCCTGTCTGCCTGCCTGCATCGCCTTCTCCTATGTCTTTAGACTCTTTATTTTATTTAATTAATTAATTTATTTTGGCGGGGGCACCCCCGGCAATACCAGGGGTCACTCCTGGCTCTCCACTCAGGACCCACTTATGGTGATGCTTGGGGGACCGTCTGGGAGGCTGGAGATGGAGCCTGGGTGTAAAGACACATGCCCTCCCTGCCCCTCCCCCCCACCGGGTTCTTCAGAGCTGGATAAACGGCTAACCAGCATCAGGAGTGATACAAGGGAGCCTCGGAGCCTATTAAGCAGGCGCGTTCCTCCCGTGCCCGAGGCAGACCGACAGCCTCGGGGCCACCTGTGAGGAAGAGCTTAGCGGAAGCAGAGGGCGTGGGGAAGAAGAAAGGGAAGGTCAGCGGAGAGGTTATGGGGACGACAGAGCTCAGGGATTTAGGGCTGCCTCGTCCAGGAGCAGGAAAGGAGATCAGATCTTCCTGGGGATCAGAGACATTTTGTGTATCTGTTTCAAAGGCGCCCCCACCTGCCTCCAGGGCTCCCCCAGGAAACTAGCCTTTCGCCAGTGACATACGCGGGGCGGGTGGTGTTTTGGTCCCTAGCAGTTTGATCCCGGCAGAACTCTAGGCCCTTCCAGACTCATAAAGGAGGCCTCCGGGGTTCTTCCCAGCTCCGAAGGCTCCAGCTCCGGCCCACAGGAGAGCCGTGGACGTGGGAGCCCCCTGAGCTGGGGGGTGAGAGGCTCAGCATTTTGCAAAAGGCCTCTGGGAGCTTTCGGATGCTTCTGGAACGTAACGGGAACAGACCCGGGCGCCGGAGTTGATCGCTGATGCTACGAGGGACCTGGAGGTCTGGGAACGGCCCGCCCTGGGGTCTGGCTGTGTGACCGCACATCTGCTCGCGGGGGCAGCACGTGGAGGTCTTGGCTTGACGAGGAGAAGACGGCGTCTGTACGTTGGCCGAAAGCAAATACTCCGCAGGCATCTCTCGGGAACCAGGTGACGTTCGGGAAAACTGGCCACGTTTCAGAAACGTGCCGAGAGCCAACGTTGGAGAAGGCAATCAAGGCCGATCAGAGAGATGTCGACGGGGAATAGAGTGTCGAGGAGCTCTGGTGGCAGTTTAGAAAGCCAACGGACTCCACGTGTGGGGTCTCTGCAAGAGCAAAGGGCCGGTGGCCTCCTCTGAGCTTGTCCTGTGAGTCCCCCACCCAGAGGGACCAATAGTTGTTCCCCTGTCACCCACCCGGAGGGACCAATAGTTGTTCCCCTGACTGACGGGCAACAGAGCAGTGTATGGGCTAATGGCCAGCAACGCTTTTCCTGGGATCAGACGGGGCTTCTGCAGAAGAGGGAGCACGCCCTGTAAGGGGGGGGGCAGGGGGGCAGGGATTAACCCGAGTTTGGTCGAATAGAACATAAACAAGGACTTGGTTGAGCATCAACATGACTGTGGGCCTAGACGGACGAGAGCACTTCTTGGGGGAAACTCTCCCAGGGGACAGCTCAGCTCCGGGCGGCGCTCTGTCCCCGAGCTCCGGGGTTCTGGATTCAGGCGCCCAGCACCCATGGACGGAGCCAGGGTGCCCAGTTCAGGGGGGAGGGAGGTCAGCATGTCCCAGGTTCTGGGCAGCTTCTCTCTGCGGGGGTGGGGGCGAGGGGTCAGGGGTCAGGCCTGGCGAGGCTCAGGAGTTACTCCTGCTTGTGCTCATGGGGCCAGGGGGGGACACTGGGGGTGGACCCTGGGCTGGTCACCTGCAAGGCAGACGCCCTCCCCGATGTGCTGCTGCCCCGGCCCCCAGGCAGCCTCTGCTTAGGCTAAACGAGACTCTCGGGGGATCCGAACCCGAGTCCAGACCAGTCCTTGTCCCCCCCTCCCCCGGGTCTCCTGGCTCAGGGTGGGCGGCCCCCAGCATCTGCCACGCGCACGCCCAGGCAGACGGTGGCGCCCAAAGGTGGCCCTGCTGGGACCTGACGCTGCTGTCACACGGCAGGTGGCACCTTGCAGAGGAGAAGGGGTGAGGCTGTCACCACAGGGAGCGTCTCGGCCTCATCCAGGGGGACCCAGCACCCCCACACAGGCCCTTCTGAGCGGGAGGGAAGGGGAGAGGCGGCGGTGAGTGGGCAGAGCCCAGGGGTGCAGGAAGCCCCCGCGGGGTGGAGGCCCTGGGCCAGGTCTCCCCGCAGTGGGGTCACCGTCTCAGCCCCCCGCCACAGGGCACGGCTGGCCACCAGCCGGCACTGGAGTGACGGGTTGGTTTGCTGGGGTCACGCTCACCAGTGCTCTGGGCCGATGCCTGGGTCTGGGGTCTAGGCAGTGCCGAGGACCGGGCCCAGGCTGCCCATGCCCTCTTCTCCTCACATCCCTCCCCTCCTCGCTCCACCCCTCCCTTCCCTTCCTCCCCCCTAAGTTCAAAGCAGCTCCCTGGCATGCTGCGTTGACTCACCTGAAGCCAACTGGAAGGGAGAGACTGAGGGGAGGCCCAGGGGTCCCCACCACCCTTAGCAGCGAGCAAGCCCCTCCCGGGAGGCGAGCAGGGGGGAGGGCCCCCCTGAGACGTGCTGGAAATCCCCACTCACCGCCTCCATCCAGCCGGGGGGGCTGCACTTGAAAGGGATTTGTGCAGATTCGCGATGACCCCCGTGAATCCAGAACCACCAGCCTCGCGTGGGCTGACAGAACCAGCCCTGCTGTCCTCGGCGTTAGGAGAGTGAACGGGCCGGTGCCACGAGGCACGGGATTATCTTGTTATCGTCATTAAATATTTCCCGAGAAGGTGATAATTAGGGTAGTCACGCTGTCGGAGCTAAAGCGAGTCACAAGGTAAATACTGGAGTTCTCCCGTTCCTGCTGCGCGGGAGGACCCCGCCTGCCCACTCGCGGGGCGGCTCTGTCCCGGGTGGGGAGAGAGGCAGAGTCCCTCGGGGGGGGGTCGGCCGGGGAAGCCGGGCAGCGCGCGGTGGCGAGGGGTCCCCCGACATGCTTCCTCACGGCCCGGGGTCGCCGCAGGGAGGCCTGGGAGGAAGGGGTCCCGTGTGGCTCCCCACGGCCCACCAGGGCTGATTTCTGAGCTCTGAGCAAGGGGCGTGTCCGAGCGAGGGGCGTGTCTGGGTCAGGGGCGTGTCCGAGCCAGGGGCGTGTCCGAGCGAGGGGCGTGTCCAAGTGAGGGGCGTGTCCGAGGCAGGGGCGTGTCTGAGCGAGGGGCGTGTCCGAGCCAGGGGCATGTCTGAGCCAGGGGCGTGTCCAAGCGAGGGGCATGTCCGAGCGAGGGGCGTGTCCGAGCCAGGGGCGTGTCCGGGCCAGGGGCGTGTCCGAGCCAGGGGCGTGTCCGGGCCAGGGGCGTGTCCGAGCGGGGGCGTGTCCGAGCGAGGGGCGTGTCCAAGCCAGGGGCATGTCCTGAGAACCGCTGGGTGTGACCCCAAAGACACAAACAGAAAAGAACTCAAGTGGAGGGGGGAGGAGGGCCGGAGCGGTGTGAGGGGCGGGCTGAGGCCCCCGGGGTTTGGGGTCCCGAGTGAGACCCCGAGCTCCGGCGCCCGAGAGGCTGTGCCGTGCCCGCTGGACTCCAGGATTCCGGCCTGCATGGCCGAGCCTGAGACGGGGTGAGGGACACGGTTTGTGCAAGTTGATGAAAGCGTAGTTGGGTCTGGGTGAGGGACCCTGGGGGTGGCTGGTCCTGTGGGCCGGCCCCCACGTCTGTCCTCGGGGCGAAGGGCCAGAGCCCCGGCCCCCGGGAATAGGTCGGTCCCTAATGCTGTCCCCCAAAACCCAGAGTCCTGCTTCCAGGGCGGGGCCAGCAGACCGGGGCTGTCCTCGCTGCAGGAGCCGCAGGGCCGGCCACGGGAGCAGGGACCGGCCACAGCGGGGCGGGCGGGGCCACGTGCCAGTCGTGTACTTAGCATTACAATGGGGTGCCCCTTCTGCCCTGCAAATCCAATTTCTTTCCCGATAAATAACCGCTGCCCTTGGCATTGTGTGGGCACCAGGCCCTCTGGGCGCCCCGCCCCCTTCACAAAGAGCCCATTAGTCCTGCATGAATCTCCAATTATCCCCTCCACGGGCCGCAGGGAGCAAAGTGTTTTCAGCCGAGGGAGGCCCGCGCCCTCACCCTCCTGTTTACCAGGGAGATGCACGGCCTTGGCATCTTCTCGCGCCTCATATTCAACACTGAACACAGTGGGTTTCTGCCCAATCAACGCTTTGGCACCTGTGTGTGTGTTTTCTGGTCCATTCGAGACACTCCTGCAGACACCGGCCCGGGTGCCAGGAGCCGGGGCTGACCCCAGAGACTCTCAGCTATTGACAGGCCTCGCTGAGCAGCTCGCACACGGGCCGTTTCCCAACACCCGAGGCGAGCACGTAGCCAGGGAGAGTTGGCGGGGCGGCCGCTCCTGGTGACGAGGCTACCAAAGCGTCTTCTTGAAAAAGCGGCTTATTTCCTTCTTCAGAACTTAAGAAGACGAATCTGGGCATGTCAGAGGCGTTGCGAGTTCTGTGCACAGGACGAGGATCTGCCTGCGCCCACTGCAGATTACATTGCAATGAGGAGCACCCCCAGCCCCCAGCACTCTGGAGGAATGGGTGTTGGAACACTGCAATACCGAAACCCGGGCAGCTTTGTAACTCTATTTCACCGTGACTAAAAAAAAAAATAAACAAATAATAATTTAAAAATAATGTAAAGGGGCCAGAGTGATAGCACAGTGGGGAGGGCGTTTGCCTTGCACGTGGCCGACCCGGGTTCAATCCCTGGCATCCCATATGGTCCCCCAAGCACTGCCAGGAGTAATTCCTGAGTGCAAAGCCAGGAGTAACCCCTGAGTATCGTTGGGTGTGACCCAAAAAGAAAAAAAAATTAAAAAATTAAAATAATGCAAAATAAGCTGAAGATAAAAGGATAGAAAAGGGGGAAATGCCATATTAAGCGAAAGGGAAGGTTTAACAAAGACGCGAATATATTAGGAAGCAAAGAGAGCCGAGAGCATGAAGAAATCTGGATTTAGTTTCAGATTTCTTTAGATACAAATACCCCAAATTAGACCGTCCCCCCAGCTCATCAAATCTAGAAAAGAACAGAGCATTCTGAAATTTACAACAATAAATCTGACAAGAGGTAAACTCAAGAAATAAAAATTAACTTTTAAAAACCAAGAAAGAACTTTCCCTCGCTCTTTGAACGAAACACGAAAACCTAGGTGTGTTCGATAACTCCCTAGGGGAAAAAAATACAATTTACCAGAACGGAATCCAGTAAAGACATCAAATGTAAGCATATTTATGACTGCAGAAAAATAAAATATCAAAAGGGCTACACCCCCCACCTCCAAAGCCCAAAGTAAGAAGCTCCTCCACGCTCGGACAAGCCACACCCCGCACTGCTCGGCTCAGACAGTCTAGAGAGGCTTGCGGTGAGGAGAGACGCCCGTCAACCCTCTGACCTGAAGAGACGCCTCTGAGAAATCACACGGCCTGGGGCCGGAGCGATAGCACAGCGGGTAGGGCGTTCGCCTTACACGCAGCTAACCCGGGTTCGATCCCCGGCATCCCATATGGTCCCCCAAGCACCACCAGGAGTAATTCCTGAGTGCAAAGCCAGGAGCAACCCCTGAGCATCGCTGGGTGTGACCCAAAAAGCAAAAAAAAAAAAAGAAATCACACGGCGGGCAGATTGCGGGAATATCGACGCCGGGAGCCTGGGCAGGTCCCAGGGGCTCAGTTTCTGCCTGGGGGGGTCACCGAGTCCACCCTGGGGCCACACCTGTGTGCTGAGCCCCACAGACCTCGTGTTTGAACCCACGACTCCTTGTAGGGAGACCTGCCGGGAAACTGAGGCCAGAATGTGCACAAGTAACACCAGGAAAGGATTTCCACCTGCCCGGGGGGCCTCTGCGCTTAGCTGCACAGCCAAGGTAGGTGCCCCACGGCCTGTGTGTGAGCACTGACACCAGGAGTGCACCCCCCCCCCACTCACTCCTAGTCATCCTAGCAGCAGGGGACATTATATTCATGCTAAACTTAAAACAATGTTTGGGCCACTCCTGGCAATTCCCAGGGCTTACTCCCGGCTCTGTGCTCAGGGATCTCTCCTGGCAGGGCTCGGGGACCCTCTGGGGTGCTGGGGACTGAATCTGGGCCGGCCATGAGCAAGGCCAGCACCTTCCCTGCTAAATGACAAGTTGTCCGGGGAGAATCGCTCCACACAGCACCGTCGCTCCGTGAGGGCGAGTGAGACGCCTGCTAGGACGCAGGATGGTTCGAGAAAATATGCTGATGAACCACGAGCTCCGTGGGGGAAACGTCAAGACGAGGGGAAGCATCCCATCACCGTCTCCAGGGACACAGAGAGGGTCCGAGCGGCGTGGAGGGCTGCACTGGTCTGTGTAGGAGCCACCCAGCATGTCTGGCCCCCACGGCCAGCACACGCATCGTCTTCCCAGGGACTGGAGGCCGCACGGGCAAGGTCCAGGGTCAGCGGGCGGCCTCCAGTGAGCCTCCCCCGGGACTGGGGGGAGCTGACTCTGGGGGGCTTCTGTGGTCATTCCCTTCTGTGTCCACTCTGGCTCTATGCTCACCGCTTCTCCCCTCCCATGGGGACCCCAGGAAGAGGGGGGAGGCCAATCCCTGTGGGCTCATTTCCCCTCGTCCCCACCAGCGGGCACCGTGCCATGCACGGTGCAGGCCCCAGGAGGGCGGAGGCCGAGGACGTGACGGTTGCATCGCTGATGACATTTATACGGGGCACAGGTAGCTAAGGTCACATTTCGGGAACGTGGGGTTAAATAAAAGACTTGAACAGTGCTGCTGATTCCCTTTTGTGTTTTGAAATACGCCTTCTGGAAAGTTCGGAGTGATGCCCGGGGCTCGAGCTTTGCGGGATCTGGATTCTGCTTCCTGAGGTTGGGGTGGGCATCAGGGGAGTCAGGGGCCCACCCGAGCTTCTTGAGCTGGGAGGAACTGAGGTGCGTAAGGCAGAGGCTGGCGGTGGGCGGGCAGAGGAGGCGGAAACTGACTCAGCCCGAGGGCTGGGAGAGGGAAGGAAACACAATTTTGTTTTGGGAGGCACACCTGGGGTGCTCAGGGCTTACTCTTGGCTCTGTGCTCAGGGATCCCTCCTGGTGGATGTTGGGGCATGTAGCAAGTGCCAGGGGTCAAACCCAGGTTGACCACGTGAAGGCAAGAGCCCTACCCATTGTCCTATCTCTCTGGCCCAAGAGAGAGCAAACTCTTTGTTTGTTTGGGGCTACATGTGGCTGTGCTCAGGGCTCACTCCTGGCTCTGAGCTCAGGGATCACTTTTTTTTTAAATTTAAAGTTACCTTTGTTATTTATTTTTTTCCATCACCATCATCATCATCATCATCATCATCATCATCATCATCCTGTTGATCATCGATTTTCTCGAGCAGCCTCAGTACCGTCTCCATTCGTCCTAGCCTTGAGATTTTAGCAGCCTCTCTTTACTCGTCCTTCCCAATGGTGCTGCATTGGAGGCTCTTTCAGGGTCAGGGAATGAGTTATTCCTATCATTGTTGCTGGTTTTGGCATATGAATATGCCATGGGGAGCTTGTCAGGCTCTCCCATTATTTTTTTTTAACTTAAAATTTTTTTTTAATGAATCACCATGAGAAATAGTTACAGATTTGCAAACTTTTTTGATTACATTTCAGTCATACAGTGATTGAGTACCCATCCCTCCACCAGTGCCCATTCCCCACCACTAATGTTCCCAGCATCCCTCCCTCCACCCCCTATGTCCCCCTGCCTCTGTGGCAGGCACATTCCCTTTTACTCTCTCTCTCCTTTTGGGTGTTGTGGTTTGCAATACAGGTATTAAGTGGCCATCATGTTTGGTCCATAGTCTAGTTTCAGCCCTCATCTCCCATCCCGAGCGGGCCCTCCCAGCACCCTTTACTTGGTGGTCTCTATTCCAACTGTCTTTTCCCCTAGCATGTGAGGCCGGCTTCCAAGCCATAGAACAGTCCTCCTGACCCTTTACTATCCTTGGGGGTTAGTCTCTCAGGGACCCCTCTTGGCAGTGCCTGGGGGGCCACACGGGATGCCAAGGGCCACACCCGGGCTGACCACGTGCAAGGCCAGGGCCCTTCCCACTATACTGTCTCCTTGGCCGCAGGAAGTGCAACCTTCTGAGTGTGTAGGTTTGTCCTCTGACCCAGAGCCCGGGTGAGCAGAGATACCCCTTCAGAAAAGCACAGAGCCAGGCGCCGTGGGGAAGGAAGGATCCCAGCTTGGAAGTGAGTTTAGGGAGCTTGGTTGACCCAAAGGGAGCAGAGTTTAGTGCGATTGTGGACTGGGGACTCTGCTCTAGGGGAGACGGCCAGTGCCCCCAGTCTGTGCCTCTTAACATCGTCGACGTCCATCCTGCAGCCCCGACCCGCCCTGTTGAGCTTCCCAGAGGAAGAGATGCTCCTTAGAAGCACACGGTCCCACTGTCCCGAGGTGTGACTTGTCTCGGAATGAAATAGTATGTGTCACACATTCATCCTCACGAACCCTCACCAGTCTTAGCCGGAGCAGCCTGAAGGATTCACGGTCGGACCATTACAGATTGTCCTAAATCTGGGCCCTGGAAAATCATGGGCTAGAAATGCTATGGATGCTAATAGGCACCTCATTACTACACAGCAAACCAAATAGCTTGCAAGAAATTAAAGTGATAATGATGAAGTCAAACCCATAAAGATTTCTAATTAAAATGGCATAATAGCAGCAAGCCCCAGCCACAACTCAAGGCTCTGTTGACAGTGCGTTAATGACAAAGCATTGTCCCTGGAAACTCCCAGGGCTCCCCTGCACGGGAACCGGTGACAGGACAATGGTCCGGCCCAACCCGCTGTAAATTCCACTACGGGGCTGAGGGCAACGTGAGGAGTCTAAATTTAGAAACACGCTCTATGGATTGGGTGAGGGAACTCGGTCCTAAGGAGCACAAGGCGTTAGAACCCCCCTTTGCCCGTTAGAAAGAAAAACAACTTGCGTGCGATACTTGCACACACCTGCCCTCACCCCTCGCCAGCCCCGGTTTGGAGCATCTGAGTAGTTTGCTCAGGAGCCTCTCACAGGGCTGTGTAGGGGTGGGGAAGAGAAGGGAGGAGCATCAGACTTGGTCCTGCAGCAGGAGCGGCCGTGGGGAGGAAGGGCAGAGAAGCAGCTGAGAGGGGCTTTCAGGAGGGGGAGGCTCCGCGCAGGAGTGGACAGAGACCCAGGCTTCCCTGAGGACTGGACTTGGACTGAATTTTTTTCCCCCCTTTGCCACATCCAGTGTTGCTCAGGGATTACTCCTGGCTCTGTGCTCAGGGATCTTTTTTTTTTTTTTTGCTTTTTGGGTCACACCTTGCGAAGCACAGGGGTTACTCCTGGCTCTGTACTCAAGAATTACTCCTGGAATGCTCTGGACCTGAGACCGGGCCAGCAACACTGGGGATCCAGATGGAAGAGGTGCAGCCACCACACCCTCTCCAGATGGAGCCCCGGCGACACTGAGCAGCAACTAACACGGCTCCGGGATGTGGGACTGAGACAACTCTGAACTGCACGGCTGCTAACTCGGCCACGCGACCTTTTCTAAAAACTGAAAACATACAATCTTTTAATGGAAAACTAATTATCAAATGCTTCCTTAGTAGGGCTGTCTTTCTTGGGGGGAAACTCCAACAACAATAGTGAGTTTTGTGTTGAAATATGGAACGTAATCAAGGTAAAGAGAAAATGAAGTGAAATTCATCAGTTATGCAGTTGGGGGTGGGGGGCGGGGGCGGGGGGTATACTGGGGTTTTTGGTGGTGGAATATGGGCACTATGAAGGAATGGGTGTTTGAATATTGTATAACTGAGACATAAACCTGAGAACTTTGTAACTTTCCACATGGTGATTTAATAAAAATTAAAAAAAAAAATTACTCCTGGCGGTGCTCGGGGACCATACGGGATGCTGGGACTCGCACCCGGGTTGGCTGTGTGCAAGGCAAATGCCCTCCCCGCTGTGCTATGGCTCCACCCCCTGAGGGGTCACTCCTGGCTCACAGGTCTAGTTGGGGCACCGAGAAGCGAACTCGGGTCGGCCCTCTGCAAGGCAAACAAACACCCCACCCGCCCCAGCCGCGGGACTTAGTTTGAACCATCGGAGGTCATGCCAGGCGCCGCCCTGCCCGCTCTGCTGTCCCCCCCTGCGGCTTTCCACTGGCCACCGAACTCGCTGTCCTCGGCGCTCCGCCAAGGCTGACCGGCAGACTTCCCGGAGCTGGTGGCCTGGTCAGTGCGGGGACGGTGCGGGGGGAGCCTCCTGCCAGCCAGCTTCCGCCCAGTGTCCTCACAAGGCCGCAGGGGCCCCGGGGCTGGCTGGCCCTCAGGGACGCGACCAGATGAAGAGGCGGCGGGACACCAGGTCTGCAAGGCTGACGATTAGTCTCCACGTGTTCTTCGTGGCGGGCACGAGATCCCGACTCTCGCCTGGCTCCCCGTGACGGAGTCGGCGTGCGTGGGACGAGATGGACACAGCTGGCCGAGGAGGGGACGGCGCGGGAGGGGCTTCTCCACCCCCTCCCGGAGACAGGCCCTCCAGCGACCCTGCCGATGTGGGTTTATCCGCTGAAAGCAGTGTTGGAGCTTAGTCGACACGCAGCATTATTTACTCCTTCTCTTAGAGCAAACGACCCCGCGTAAGCTAACAGGAGCAGCATCGTCCTTGGGACGATGAACATGCCGGGAGCGAGGCCCCCTTGGACGTGTTCGCAGCTGTCCTCAGGGGTCTGCGTTCCCAGGAGCCCACCCGGTTCTTGAGTCACTTTCTTCCTGGCTGTCGGAGTTCCTGAGGGAAGCTGGCCTGTGAGGGCGGCGGGCAGGGAGAGGACGGCTGTCCCCAGAGGCCTTCTGGGTCCGTATCCGGGTGACGGTCCTCTTATCGGAAACCAAGTGCTCACCTCTTCAGCATGGCCGTGTGGAAACGGGCCAGGATCGGTGAGAGGTCCGAGTCGGTGCCATTGACGATCGTCCTTGCTGCTCACACAGTCGGTCTCACACAGGCCACGGCAGACTGCGCTCTCGCTGCTCGGTGCTCCCCCGCGCGTGGCCGTTTCATTCCACACTCTCGAACTTCCCATTTGGTGAGATCAGCGTTCCCCGCAGAGGACGTGTGTGTGCACAGCTGGAGGCCGGCCGGCCGACTGTGACTCACACAACCCCCCCCCCGAATCCAATTTTCACTTGGAAGCTCGGGTCCTACCGTGGGCAACCAGCCTCCTCGGTGGTCCCTGGGGATAGGCTCCTCTTTCACGCATAAGGAAGTGCTCAGACCCCTCGTCTGAATAATCACCGGTGGCCGGGGGGCCTCAGGGAGAGGCAGGGCCGCACGGGGAAGGGCCTGGGTTGGCACAGCTATGCTGGGGAACCACACAGGACCCCTAACCGCAGCAGCAGCGGCCGTGGCTGGCAGCGGCCTCAGGGCTGTGTTTGAGCAGAAGGAAAATGCAACAATGTGTCCTCCCGGACCACACGGAAGGAAACGAGGAACCCTTATCTCTCCAGCAGGCCCCCTCCCGCGGGCTGGTTTGTCTTCCTTCCCTTTCTCTGCGTGGCCAGAGAAGGACAGCGGGAGGACGGTGGGGCCTGGCCTGGCCAGCGTTGCATGTCCAGGACCCTCATGGTTTGCTCTGGAGCCTCAGGGTCCACACAGAGGAGAAAGGCGCCTGGTGATGGTGCCGTGCTGGGAGCACTGTTCTGAGTGCCCAGAATCTGAGAGAGCCAGCACAGACGGGGGTCTCTGACCGCTGCCTGGGGCCTGTTGGTCATCACCCCCCGCCTTCAGTGACCCACAGGGCACGGCCATCTTCTCCCGGAGCCTTGCTCCCCGCCCTGTCTCCTGCTCCCACCGGCCTGGGCTCTCGGCAGACAGACCCCGGCTCCCACGGAACCGTGTCTTCCCACCGAGCTCAAACTCAGCAGTGCCCGCCTGCCGGCCAGGCCCCGGACAGTCCCCGGACTCCCTCGCCTGGCTGTGAATGTGCAGTGCTCACTCAGCCTTCGTGCCTCCTGGGCGGTGCTGCTGTTGGGACCCAGGGCGGTGCGAGGTCCCTGAGCGACCCTGAGCCCAGGGCTCTGCCTCGGGGGCCGGGGCCACCAGCCAAGTGGGTTCAAGCACACGCCAGCACCGCTGGCCCCCGGCTCAAAGTTGGGCTTTCTTGGCTGCAGTTTGTGTGGGGCCCTGGACGGGGCCTGGACGGGGCCTGGACAGAGCCAGGCGGAGCCTTCACAGGGGTGAGGCGATGCCGGGCCCCAGGGGCTCCCCCACTGCTGGTGCCGGCGGGTCAGCGCTGTGGACGACATGCGGCATCCCCGGGGAGAGACGCGCACGGGAGACGGCGCCCCAATTGGTCGAGGCCGAGGCGTGGCCAGAGCTCCCGGGACCAACCTTGCTTCTCCTCCGGAAGCCGTGACACTTGCCACATGCGTGAGGGGGGCAAAGGGCAGTTAGCACAGAGGGGGCAGTACGACAATGGTAGTTAGAAATGGTCACTCTGGACGTAAAGGGGTATGCATGGTCGCCAGTATCCGTACTGCGAACCACGATGGCCAAAAGGAGGGGGGAGGGGTGGGGGAGAGAAAGAGAGAGACAGAGACAGAGAGAGACAAAGAGAGACAGAGACAGAGAGACAAAGACCCTATCTCCCCACGACGCCAAGCACAGCCTTGGTGCAGACACGCATCCCGGGTTTCCGGCTGGGCCCATGGGTGTGTGGGACGACCCCGCGGCTCAGGGTGGCAGGATGGCGTCTCACCTGCCCTCGGGGCCTTCCCCCCAGGACCCGCGTGGCTGCACCCCTGCTGGCCGGAGAGGCAGCTGGCCTCGGGCGGCCGTGGGCAGCGGGAGGCCGTCCTCGGCAGGGCTGTCCTGCCACCGGCCAGAGAGTCCTCCGGCGGCCAGATATCTGCCCTCCTGGGCAGCGAGGCGCTGTCAGCCCCCATGTGCCTCCTACGAGCACTGGGCAGTGAGGCCCACGTGCCTCAGACGAGCACTCTGCTTGGCGTGCGGCCAAGAGGAACACCTGAATTCCTTAAGCCCAGGCTGGGCGCTCTGCTCCCGGCCTCCTTGCAAGGGGCTTCGAGTGCGAAAGATCCTGGAACCCAGAATCCAGGCAACACGGCCGGTGAGGAGGGAGCTCACGCCCGTCTAGCACGAACAGTGATGGGCGCCACTGTAGGAGCGATGCAGTGTACACTGCTACCCTACTACCCCACCGGGTAACAGTTACTCTGCCGGCAGCAACCGTGGGGGAGAACGAGCCCGTTGGGGTATGGCATTTTAGCTTTTCATTTTGAAATGATTATAGACGCCGAGTTGCCCCCCTCACCCCAGATGTACGGGGAAGTCACAGGTGCCCCCCACCCCGAGTCCCTGCTGGTGGGGATTATGTCTGGGACGACGGTCAGCGTACAGCTGGGGTCCCCCTTCAGCCGCAGGCTTCCTCAGAAACCCCCAACTTGATGTGTTCTCGACTTCTGGGTGCGCGTGGTGCTGTGGAGAATTTGTTACCACGCGATGAATAGTGCAGCGGCCACCCCTGGCCAGATGGGCACCCCGACGTGTGTTTTGTGACTGTCACACGATGTTGTGTTCAGCCACTGCAGGTGCAGGGGACAGTTGCCTGGCTGCTCCCGGAAATAAAATCAGGCCACATAAAAAAAGGTTTTTTTTAATTGAATCACACTGAGAGACGCAGTTACAAGGTTGTTCATGATTATTCAGTCACACAATGTTCCAACACCCGTCCCTTCACCAGGGTGCATTTCCCACCACCGTGTCCCCCGTTTCCCTCTGCCCCGTCCTGCCTCTGAATAAGGCACTTCCCTCTCCCTCTCTCTCTCTCTCTGTTTCTGTGTCTCTTTGTCTGTCTCTGTCTCTGTCTCTTTGTCTCTGTCTGTCTCTGTCTCTCTGTCTCTTTGTCTCTGTCTCTGTCTCTGTGTCTCTCTGTCTCTGTCTCTGTGTCTCTCTTTCTCTGTCTCTGTGTCTCTCTGTCTCTATCTCTGTGTCTCTCTTTCTCTGTCTCTGTCTCTCTTTGTCTCTGTCTGTCTCTGTCTCTCTGTCTCTTTGTCTCTGTCTCTGTCTCTGTGTCTCTCTTTCTCTGTCTCTGTGTCTCTCTGTCTCTGTCTCTCTTTGTCTGTCTCTGTCTCTCTGTCTCTTTGTCTCTGTTTCTGTGTCTCTCTGTCTCTGCAGTACGGATACTGGCGACCATGCATACCCCCTTACCTCCTTCCAACACTCAGTTTTTGACCAGAGTGATCGTTTCTAACTACCATTGTCACACTGCCCCCTCTGTGCTAACTGCCCCTTACCCCCTCACGCGTGTGGCAAGCCTCCCTCTTCTGACCCGTCCTCCTGGCCCCTAGCCAGGCCACCTTGTCCGTGAGCTCGGTCACGTGCTGCTTTGCAGACAGGGCCGTGGACCGTGCAGGTTCTCTGCCGTGACACCAGCGTGTGGGGGTCGTGCAGCGCCCTGGGGAGCGGAGGCCCAGAGCAGTGGGCCAGAGACGGGGCCCGGGACGGCCTGAGCCACGCTGCCACGGGAGACTCGGTCTCCCCGGGGCACAGGGCGCCCGGAGCTCCAGGCGCCGGGTCCGGGAGTCCACTTTCACTCACGTGTCCTGGCCCACCCCCCTTCCGGCCAGATGGGGCCGGGCACGCTGTGGGGGGTGCTCACTCGCTGGGGGCCTGTGCTGGGGGCTCCCGATCATCTCACGGCGTGAACTGTGACCCACGCAGCGCCAGCGGGTCGAGGGGCCTGTTCCACACCTCCCGCCCGGACCCAGCCGTGCCCTGGCCCGGCCCCCACTGTCCCGGCCCCGAGTGTCCGTCTGTTTGCAGGGGAGGGGCCTGGCTGGCCGGGTCAGCGCTGTGTCCTTCCCCTCCGGCCTCTACAGGCCGCGGGCTCATTTCTGGTGCTCGATCTCTCCCTCGGGCTGGCCTGGCCTCGGTGGCCCAGGGGCAGGTCAGGGGATGCAGGGCAGAGTCAGCAGCTGGCAGAGGGCTTTGCCCCCGCCCCGGCGTGTCCGGGCCCGGAGAACAAGCAACCGGCCTGCCTGTGCTCCCGGGAGAGGCGGGCGAGCCCTCTGAGGGGCTCCTTTACTGGGCACAGACTAGGCCCCACACAGCGTGTCACTGTGCTGCTATGATGCAGACTCTGAGAGTGAGAAGTGGGGCCTGGGGGCTCCCAGGCTCCTTCTCCGACGGTGCAGCTGATGTCCGCCAGACCCTGCGCCCCACCATTCCTTCGATTCCAGGGCAAAAATCGATTAAGTGAGTCTGCATAGAGGGCAGCGGACTGTTCGGGATGGCTAATGAAATGCACGGCCCTGGCTGGTTTTAGTCCATCGTGGCGATCAGGGACCGTCAACTGGAAGGGGCACAAAAACTCTGTCCCATCCCGCGGGACTTGTTCAACGTGGGTAACCGGGAGAGGGTGCGAGAGTGAAAAGGAGACAGACACAAGAAGAAAGAGACAGACACAGACAGACACAAGAATGGGAGCAAGCTCCAACTTTGTTTCTCCTAAGCTAGTCTTTTATAATTGATCATATGAGGAAGTGGGCAGAATGGGGGAACAGCAAAGAATGCAAACGTCAAACGAAACTGGATGTGGGCCCTGGGGGCAGTTTCCCTGGGCATTGTTCTGCAACCTTTCCCAAGAGGCGGTTGTTCCTAGTTACAGGTCAGTTTGTACTGAAATATTGGTGCCCAGGCATAAGTTTCTGGCCGTTCCCAGGCATGGGTTTCTGGCAAAACTCTGGGTGTGCAAAATCAGTCCACTGGCCCACCTGATCACTGGATTCGTCTACTCTGTTTAGCTTGAGAAAGTGAGTGTGTGCTAGACAGGACACAGGATGACTGACCAGTGACGTCTCATTGTTCGACCACACCAGGGGCACGTCCAGGGAACTGGACGGCAGGCCACAGAGCCCGCTGTGTGGCCCGGCATCTGGACCATCAGAGGGAATTTCCCAGGGGTGCTGGCTGGGCTCCACCACCCCCTTTCCTCGGAAAACCCTCTGTTTGGCTCTCACCAGCTGGTGCAGTAAATCATTCACCCGGCTCTCCTGGTACCGCCAGGCCACTGGACCTCGTGGTGGAATGCCCCCTCCTCTAGAGATTGACATTCCAGCAATGGATTGGGGATGAAAAAGTACCTAATTAGTTGATTGGAATAAAAGCACAGAAGTCTCCTTTATCATTGGTGCCTCGTTGGTTATGTTTGCCAGGGTAATTACTATTAATGATTGAGTGTACGTCCTCCAGGACTTCCCTGGACAGCAGAACAGAGACACATTCCTTTATACTGGTGTACTTCCTTAAAATGGTGTTTGAAGCAGAGTTGCGTGTCTACTCTCTGCAGTGACCACCTCTGGTGGTCAGGCATGAGGGCAGGTGGCTCTCGGGGTCATTACACTTCCCACCTGGGCTTCCATCGCAAGGAGGAGGGCAGCAGGATCTTTCGGTGGCCTGTTTTTATTGGTGCACTCTTAGAAAAGCTCTAACTTTTACTGCACGTTCTCACAACATCCTTCCTTCAAGTTGTGTGCATTATCTGTTACCAGGCAATGCTGAAACAACCCGGGGTTGTTTTCAATCATGGAATTTTGAAGAGGAAAAGTTTGAATGCCAAGAAAAATGAGAAGGAAACAGGTGTATTGGGGTGGCAGGGTGCTCAGACCCAGCTGACCCCATTGTCTAAAGAGATGATAGATGCTTCTTAATCTACAGCGAGTTAGGGAAGGACATCTGGTCGACCACAGGGAGCGGGTCACCATGACTCTCTCGGGTTATGACGGAAAACATCACATACCCAGAGTCATCAACCAGCTCCTTGACAGAAAATCTCCCTTCCTGCATTTACGAGTCTCATATTCCAGACCAGGAAGCGACAGCAAAGGTGACTAAGCTGTTTATCTACACTGATGTCCAAGAGGTCAGTTCTTCCAGACGTGTTTCCTATTTCTTCCTTGATGCTGTCCCTTACCCCACACACACAACTCCCTCCCCCCCCTCCTCTCTCTCTCTCACACACACACACACACACACACAGACGCACACACTACCATTTCTAGACTTTTAAAACACTCCTGACTCTTGTGAGACTTGTTCAGCATCTTTAAAAGAGCGACCTATCAGCTTTCTCCACCCACGCCATAGCGGGTGAGGTATCACGTAACCCTGAGGGTACTGGTTAGACACGATCGGGCGTTAGTTCTGCCTGGAATCAGGCCTTTGTGGTGTGGACTCCCTCCCCCTGGCCATGCTGGTCCTGGGGCAGGTTGTCTGACAGTAGAGGAGGCCCTTCTCTGGACTCACTTAGAAGCCCCTGCCACCATCCACTCGTATTCCCAAACGCTCCAACTCAAGGGACAGTGGTATTCCATTTCCATCCATGCTTCTGCCTCTGTTCTTAGGACCTCCACCCCCAGCCCCCGCCCCCCACCATGCCTCTGGCTCTGATGTGCTTCTGTGGTCCGGAAACACTTGCTTTGTACCTAGAACTCAGTTTCCGCCTCCCACGCTTCTCTTGGAAAGACAACTCCGTGACGCCTGCTACCAAAGCCCTCTGGAGCGTCCGTTAGCTCCCACTGATGAGCCAACGTGTTACCACCACACACTGGATAGTTGGGGAGGTGTTGGCGGTTGGCTGGACAGTCCCCAGACCTGGACGTGTGCGTGCAGACACAGGGCACCCTCGTAGGGTCTTGCCCAGTCATTTCTCGGCCCTTCCTGTTGTCCCTGATCACTGACTTTTTCACTGCCTCCATCACTTTTAAGTCTTTCTAGTTTTCTTAATTATGTGCCTGCATTAAGTTGATTAAGAGCATTTTGCGGCTTTCACCCCAAACACAAATCTATGGTTTCTTTTGCAAAACCAGGAAATGTGGCAGCCGGAGCTGCCTCTGCCCGGGGAAAGGGCTGGATGCAGCTTCACGGCTCCCATCCTTCTGGAAGTTCCCTGCTACCAGCTCATTTCTCCAGCCCTGCTCCTTAGAAACATTTGTGGAGTCATCTGCCGTCATATGAATCCCCTCCGTGCCCTGTTCATCTGTCACCCTGTCTGAGCGTGAGCACGGAGAGACGTTGTTAGCTAACGGCCAACACCAACAATTCCCTGATCCCAGGGTCCCAGTTGGCAATTCAGGACGGCTCTTTGCTGGATCACAGCCTTTCGAAAACCCAGAGCACCAGATTATGTAAGTGGGATTAACGTGGGTTTAGTGAAATCCCCACGGAGAGGTTCGACTCTCAGGCAAAGGCTTTCAGGCTGAGCCCGCTGGGGGCGGGGCGTCTCCCCTGAGCAGGTGGCAGATGGTCCTTCCCGCCTGCTTCCTGGAGCTTCTCCTGCAGCAAATCTGCCAGGATGATGAGGACAGAATCATGTCGTTGGAGTGTTGTCAGTGGGAATGATGAAAAGTGTATCTCGTGCCCCCAGGAGTTGACACTCGGGTCTAGTAAGTACTACACGGATCTTTGATCTCTTGGTGTGCGGCTGGAAGGATGATTGTCATTCTCATAAAGGGAACAAGCTCTCGCAGAGCCCTGGATCACGGTGGCCCTGACACTCAAGAGGAGCAGGAGGGGCTCCTTTATACGAGAGGAGAATGCGGGTGCTGAGAGGAGCAGCAGGAGAGGGTCACATCCGAGTCTTCGTTTCCATGGATCTACCCTTGATTGACAATATTGTGGAATTTCACGGGTTAAGCTTCACACCTCTCCTGGGCATCATTATTATTATTATTAATTATTATTTTGCTTTTTGGGTCATACTCAACAATGCTCAGGGGTTACTCCTGGCTCTGCACTCAGGAATTACTCCTGGCGGTGCTCAGGGGACCATATGGGATGCTGGGAATCAAACCCGGGTCGGCCACATGCAAGGCAAACACCCTTCCTGCTGTGCTATCACTCCACAATTCTTACCACCCAAAGTTCCACCACCACCAAATGCCCAGTGTCCTCCCAGCCCTGACGGACTGCTGCCCAGGCCCCCTGCTGCCCCCTCAGCTCCCTTTGTCTTTGTCCACTGTAACTTTCTCTGGGTCTAGAACTTGGCTTTTCTTCTGGACAGTCTAGTTAGTTGTTTAGGTGACAGAGAGGAGTGAAACCCTTGGATGAATCATCTTTTACTTCCACACATGTCGCTTTGTCTGATCACCCCAAGGCCCAGGGGGACACCCGATGTCACAAAAGAACATTACAAAAAGGGGAAATTAAAACATTCTTTTTTTTTTTTAAATGATGGAGTTGTGTTGCATGGAGTAGCTAGGCTGCACGCCCCCGTCTTCCTTTGCTGACAGGAAGAGGTGGCTCCGAGCTGGGTTTCCGTTTCCATGAACCATGCAGGTAAGAAGCCGGCACGTGACTCTCCATTCAAATCTGTGTTTCTGGTCCTACGGATGGAGTCCAGCAGGGGGACGGCTCCACGCTGGGGCTGTCCCACATTTGGTTGTTAGAAGAATCCCCTGTCCCCGGAGTGGTGGCACCCACCTGTGATGCTGCCAGCAGGGCCCCGAGTTCCCTTTCTCCGCCTCCATGCAGCCCCTCTGCTGCGGTCATGGTGGGTTTCTATCTTGGGATTCCTTGGTCTGGAGTCAGCATATCCGTCTCTCCTCCTGCCACAGCCTTTGTCCGGAACCCCCGGGACATCTCGTGCTCAGAGGCGATGCTGGTGAGCTTCCCCAAAAGTGTCCACCCTCTTCCTTGAATAACTGCCACGGCTGCCCGTCTCAGAGATGTGGGTTTCATTGTAGGACGAAGATGCACGGCAGAGACGAACCCTGGGGAGGAAATCCTGAGACAGGGACTGGGGAACGCGGTCTGGGGTGTCCCGACGGGGGGCGGCTGACGGGGGCAGGTGCGGGTGCAGGTCCTGGGCTCTTGGCAGGATTGTGCTCCCCTGGCTGCACACTCCAGGGACCGAGATATGGCAGACCCGGGAAGAAGATGTTTGTCCAATTCAGTAGACCCTGAATAAATGCCCAGGAACAATCTTTGCATCATTTGGTTTTGTGTTTGAGGTCGATCCTATCCATTTGGGAATTTAGTTTGCCCGGAAGCAGGAAATCCCCCTGATTCTGAGGCCAGAGCTCTGAGGGCTGGAGGGGTGGTTGCTTCCCAAGCTTTGCTTCACCTGGATTGTTCCCCTGCAGAAGAATACCTGGCCTCGACCTTCTCAAATATCCCAGAGTCAAATAGTGTCGTTTTTTAGTATTAAGGCCATACCCAGTGATCCTCAGGGGCTCCTCCTGGCTCTGCACTCAGGAATCACTCCTGGCAGTGCCCGGGGGACCGTATGGGATGCCGGGGGTGGAACCCAGGTGAGTGGTATGAAAGGCAGGTGCCCTCCCTGCTGCGCAGTTGCTCCAGCCTCAAGCTCAGCATCCGAACTGCAGGTTCAGCCGCACAGCAAGCGCCTGGCTAGAGAGGGTTGGCTTCTCTCTGAAGCACCACCGGGAATCCGGATGTGGATGGAGGAAGCGGTTCTGCGTGAGACTGACCTGGGGTCAGGTCCTACGGGCTGAGGTGCAAGGCCGTGAGAGAGGCCAGCTGGGCTTAGTACGCAGAGTGGAGACTGTTGGCTCCCCTTCTGGGTGGCGGTGTCCACCCCGTGAGTGTGGGTTGTTTTGTTAAGCCGGGCCGAGAGCTCCCCAGAGGAATCACACAGAGACAAGTTGTGATGCAATAAGCGAAGGGTCTTTGTTGGCTAGCTGGGCTCGCTCGAGCTAAGCTATTCACCAACACCGTGGCAGCCGCCTTCTCAGAATGAGGGCCCCAACTCTCAAAAGTGAGGAACTTCTATACCATAACATTATGTAACAGGGGCTTTCTGTGGGACACCTGTTTGTGGCAGCCTGAGGGGCTTCCCATGACTTGTACTTAGCTGATTTGGTATAAGTTGGAGTAACATCATCATCATCATCATCATCATCATCATCATCATCATCATCATCATCACCATCATCATCATCATCATCATCACCACCATCATCATCATCATCATCATCATCATCCTGTTGATCATTGAATTTCTCGAGCAGTCTCAGTAACGTCTCCATTCGTCCTAACCCTGGGATTTTAGGAGTCTCTTTCTACTCGTCCTTCCCAATGATGCCACATCGGAGGCTCTTTCAGGGTCAGGGGAATGAGACCCAGCATTGCTGCTGGTTTTGGCACATGGAGTTACATACGGGTTGCATAAGAGTTACATAAGGGTGATATAGTGGGGGCTTCCCTCCCTGCGTCTGGTCGGTAACCCTTCGTTGACCTCATCGTGGTTTTCTCACTTTGGGGAAATCATGACTCAATTCCAGGTATCTGTGCTCAATTCCAGGAATTCTGGAACTGAAACCCGGGCCTGGCTTCTTCTGGCTTCCTTATGAGCCTGTCAAGGCGCTGCCTTTGCTCCTCTATCTCTCAGTTTCCTCCGTGCATCCAGGGCTGGAGGGGGTCAGGAGGTCCCCAGGCCTAGAAGTGCAGCCCCCCCATCATCCAGCACTCCGCAAAGGTCTACCCTGGGCCACCGGCCTCTGTATCCCCTGAACAACTGGTGCCGTGTGAGGTTCTGGGGAGCACTTCTGCCCTCAGGAATGTAGGAGTCTGTGCGGGGCAGCCCGGGGCTGTGCCAGTGAGCCGGCATCCGAGGCCGGGGGGCTGTGGGCGCTTCCGAAGCCCCCCTCGCCCCGTGACGCTCTAGTGTGGGGGTGACAGGAGAAGCCCAGCCAGATCCGGGCAGCCAAGCAGGTCCAGCCCGGCGGGGGGGAGGGGGGGCGCAGGGGTGACATGCTGCCCCAGTGCCAAGTGCTCTGGATCCTCCCGGCGTTTAAGTGGCGAGACACACACTCGCCTCTGATGAAGGCCTCACCTTGAGTGACATCGAGCCGCTTCTTTAATCTACTTCAAACCCAATTTTGTTTTTCTCATTAAAGAAAGCACCAGCAGAAGGCGCTGAATTTTAATCCTCGCCTTCATCTCGTCTGAAGGCCAAGGACAAGAGGTCACTTGAAGAGCTGAGCGTGTCTCCGAAGGGGGGCTCCTTCCCAGTGCTCCAGAATGCAAAAGCAGCGCCGCCTCTGCTGCCGGCGACTCCAAGGCCCCGCGACGGCGGTGGGGAAGCAGATACCATCGGAGGCTCCGGGAAGCGGTGAAATGGAAATGCCACCGTGATGGGCACGGCCCGCACTGGGCACAACACCCCCCCCCCCCCGCCTTTCTGCGGTGTCCTCAGAACCTCCGGGAGTTTGCAGGGTGACCCTCGTGGGAGGCGGGCGGGGAGCGGGGGAGCGGGGGAGGGGGAGCGGGGGAGGGGGAGCGGGAGGGGGGGAAGAGAGGCAGGTGCCAGGGCCACAGCGCTTCTTCCCAGAGGTGACCGGGGATCAGGTGCCCAGGGGACCGAATCCCTTCCCCTCCGTGTCCCCGAGCGCCCAGGACAGGCTGTGGCCCAGAGCCCCGTCCCTCCCGGCTGCCCTGGCTGTTCTGCCTGACAGCAGAATGATGAGTGAAAGCCCTTGGCTCTGGGAGAAGAAAAGGCCCTGCATGGAATCCAAGCTTGTAAACTCACTTCTCTACACTCAATTACTCACCCAATAACCACGGGCCCCTGGTGCCCGAGGAGACGTCTCTGCTTTCGCCTGAGCCGTCCTGGCCTTTCTGTCTTGTTTTTTTATGTGACTGTTCCCAGAAGAGCAGCCAAGAGCACCAAGGCGCTGCTGCGTGGGCCGGGTTGGGGGCAGGAGAGTAGCGGGTGGGGGAGGGGTGGGTGTTGGGAGCAGAGGTCCAGGTGATTAGTTCCAACTTGGAGAAAAAGACAGATGATTTGGCTTTTCCCCTAAAAGCAGGTTGATGAGCAGGAAAATGGATGTAATCAGTGGTGATGCACAATTATTGTTATTATTTATTTTTTCTTTTGGGGTCACACCTGGCATTGCACAAGGGTTACTCCTGGCTCTGCACTCAGGAATTCCTCCTGGTGGTGCTTGGGGGACCATATGGGATGCTGGGAATTGAACCCGGGTCGGCCATGTGCAAGGCAAACACCCTCCCCGCTGTGCTGTCGCTCCAGCCCCATGCACAATTATTTTTAATACCACATTTATACACTTAACCGTTGTACTTAACAAATGAGCACAAGATTTAATTGCTCAGGCTGGAGTGTGCCCTGGTGATGTAACATACGACCTTCAGCACCGACTGAGGCTTCATGGTCCTGGGAACCATCTTTTGGATGAGGAGAAGGTCGTGGAGGCAAAGTGTCTTGATGAAAGTCACCCGAATTGTGGCAGAATTAACTTAAAATTTTCCTCTCTGCTGCATCACATTTCTAGAAAGAAAATCATAAAGTGTCGTAAAGGTCCTTGTTTTAATCAACTTCTTACGACTCAACAATGGGCAGGGGAAAACTTTACACAAAGATGTTTGTTTACAGTGAGTCTTTGATGTTAGCTTGATACCTAATGCCTCGTACGGAGGAGGCCCAGTGGAAACCCAGGTCAGAAGACACGCGTGCTTCTCCCTGGTACTAACCCACGGAGGACTCTGCTTAATTGAGGGAAAGCACATCATGGAGTGTGCCTGGACTTCCTTTTGTTCGTTTTCATTATGAGTTATCACGGTTCCCTAAAGAAGGACATCCACGTCCCTGGGGTGGAGTGCGGGTAATGGTGTGGATAATAGGGCTGCACTCGGTTTCCCAGGAAGAGGCTTCCTGGTCATGTCTGATTCTCTCTGTTCCCCGGGGCTCTGCCGAGAGGCGGCTCCCAGGCCTCCCCAAGGCAACAGTCTTGGGGTCTAAGCTGGAACTCAGTATGGCGACCGACTCGTCTCAGCTGGGTCGAAGTGTGTCCGAGGATGGCGGGACTCAAGGTCCAGGAGACAGGCCCAGTGCGGGTGCCGCTGCCCTTCGACTGGTAACGTGGGATCGCGCCCAGCTCGCAGCCCTTGCTCCCGAGCCCAGTCCTGTTCCCCGGGTCTCTGTTTCGGCTCATGACCTCGAGCCACAAGGGCCTAATGGCCCCTGCATTGTCCATCTCCTTGTGCCCAGGGGCTGGCCCGCATCCAGGGGGCGCTCAGCGAGGCAGCGGAGGAGGGAGGGAGCAGGCACTGCCCTCCTTCCCGCTCTAGGTCCCTGCTGCCTGCCACGACCCTGCCAGCCCCGTCTCCGCACCCCTGCCCGGGAGCCCAGGCCTTGAGGGCGCACTTGGACTCAGCTGGCGTACAGCCTCCTAAAGCACCGACGGTTTGTCGTGAGTTTTCTCGACACCAAAGCTGTCCTCACCAGTGGGACTCTGGTGCTCCCAACGGAGTTTGCAGCCCGGTGGGTTCCCATTCTCCAGATTTGCTTTAAAAGTCTCGCTGGGAAAGTCTATGGAGTGTGGAAGGTGTCCACATTCTTTTAGACTTTCTTTGCAAATATGTACACATGTGCATTGTATGCAGATGCGCATAAACACATGAAAGTATATGCATGTCCTTCTAACATGTTTACCAACTTACTTTTTACATCTAAATCCTGGAATCTTTGCACATAAAGGAAACACCTGCTATTCTGTTACGGTGCAACATTTTGATAGATCAGATCATCAAAAATACTAAATGCACAGAATCAAAGGGCACATCTTCATCTGTTCCAGAAACATCTCTTGAGCAGGGCAGTGTGTAAGGCCCTGTGGCCCTCTTGGAGCTCGAGGTCAGGAGGGGGACAAGCAGAGTCCCTTCTGAGGAGAGGAGGTTTGGGAAGAGAGAAATGCACAGCAGGTCCCACGGGGGTCAATGGCTTTGGATGAGTGGGAGAGGGCATGTGTGTGTGTGTGTGTTTAGTGTATGCATGTGTGTACGAATGTGTGTAGTGTATGCACATGTGTATGCATGTATGTGTGCATGTGTATGCATGTGTATGCATGTATATGCATTTGTATATGTATGTGTGTATGTATGTGTATGCACATGTGTATGCATGTGTGTATGTGCATGTGTATGCATGTGCATGGATGTGCATATGCATGTGCCTGCCTGCATGCATGCATGTGTGTGCAAATGTGCATGTATGCATGTATGTACATGTGTGCATGCACGTGTGTATGTGTGTATACATATGTGTATGCATGTGCATGTGCATGTGTGCATGTGTATGCATGTGTGTATGCAAATGTGCATGTATGCATGTATGTGCATGTGTGTATGCACATGTGTATGTGTGTGTATGCGTGTGTGTGTGTGTGTGTGTGGACAGTCTTTGTAAGGTGGGCAGGGAGGGCTCCTACAGGCGGAGTTGCATAGAGAGATAGATCAGGCTGGGAAAGTGACTCATGGTTTGAGCTGTGTCTTACAGGCCCCAGTGCTGGGCCAAGTCCTTAGAGTAACCTGCCTCCCTGAGCACTGCAGGGGAGAGAACTAAAAAGGAACACAAAAGCAGCAAAGAGATTAGGGGCACGTTAGGGGGCCAGCCTGGCCGAGCTGTGGCCTCAGAGCCCAGCCTGCTTTCTAACAAAACACCCGGGGCCAGGCGTGCTCAGGGCCGTGCAGATGCGGGACCCCGGGTTCTACCCCAGTGCCCCCGGGTGGGGGAGACTTAATTTACTGTCTGACTCTGCTGTCCCCTCAGACCCAGCCCCGACCCTGCAGATCCGGGGGAGGTGGGAAGGGCTCTTAGGTCCTCTCTGCCCAGCCACACTCAGGGCCCTGAGGCAGATGTCCCGGGGGCCAGGGTCCTCCAGGAGGGCCGCGTGCCGGAGGCCGGAGCAAGTTGGGGTGGGCGCCCCGAGTAGAGGAGTCCAAAGGGCCGCCTGCCGTGAGCACATGGGCACGGGCGCTGATGAGGCAGAGGGGGGTCAAAGCCGCACTGACCCAGGAGGAGGCCCAGAGGAGAGGTGGGAGCAGGGTCTGTGGCATGTGGGTCGGGGACGGCTGCTCTGGGCGGGGGCAGAAGCAGGAGCCAGAGGGCAATAGGGCGGGCGCCGGCTCTGGACGCAGCCCACCAGCCTCGGTCCCTGGCACCGCGGACGGCCCCTGGGCCCGTGAGGAGTGACCCCGAGTCAGGACCAGGAGCAAGCCCTGGTGTGGCCCCGTGTGGCCCCCGACAGAACAAACAACAGGGCCGGAGCAATCACACAGCAGGGACGGCCTTTGCCTCGCACGTGACAGCCTGGGCTCCGTCCCCGGCTCCCCACAGGGTTCCCCGAGCACTGCTGGGAGTAGCCCCTGAGCACCGCTGGGTGTGGCCCCCCAAAGGGGAAAAAGCCAACAAATAAACTTTCAGAGCCAGCAAACAAAGCCAACAAAACCCAAAGTGGAACTCTGAGCGAGACTCAGCCACGCCGCCGGGCCCGGGAGGACAGACCCCGGGCCTCGCCTTCCTTCAGTGCCCGACAGCCGTGCCACGGCCCGGCCGGGCTCTCCCTGCCCCACGGAGGGCCGCTCTGCCACCAACAGAGCAAAGACATGGCCTTCGGGGCCAAACGACAAGACTGAGGTGGGGACGAGGGGCGGGGGGGGGGTGGTTTCCCCGCGTGTGGGACGGGCATGACCACAGCCAAGCCAGGCCGGAGGGACTGAGGGTCTCTAGAGGGGAAGGGCGGGGCGGGGGAGGGGGCAGGGGGTGTTTTGATAGTGGACAGGCCGGCGTCTCTGGCAGCTGGGACGTGCCCCTGACACACACCCAGGGGTGTGACTCGAGCTGCCGGGACCTGCCGGCCACACCCGGGTCAAGCGGCTTTGGGCTGAGAAACAACCAGGTGCGTCCTGGCAGCCTGGGGGCGGCAGGCCAGGGTGAGAGCCCGCCCTTCCCGCGCAGCTCATCCTTAGGGCCCACAGAGCCCCGGGGGAACCGGCTAGGGACGCCCCGTGGCCCCGGGGCAGCTCTGCGCAGCCGCCACCGAGGACCAGCTCAGCACGCCCACCGGCTCTCAAGGCCCAACCCGCCCATCTCAGGAGCCGCAGGCCCGGCGCCATCCACCCCGAACCCTCAGGGGTGCGAGATTTCCCAGCAGAGAGGGGGGATCTGACGCTTCTGATTCGCCGCCTGAGGGAGCGTTAGGGCGTGTCCTTCCTGTTTGTCGGGCGACGTCCTGGCGACCCCCTGACACCCACCCCTACCCCGAGACGGGAATTGACCGCAAGCGTGACGGGTGTGGACAGAGCAACTACAGACCCCACGGCCGACGCGGCTCCAGCCCGTGTCCCTTGGGCCAGCCCCGCGGGTGCACCTCGCACCCAGGACCCAGATTCTCCCCTGTTCAGGATCTCACCATCCTTCATGCTGCTCAGTGTCCCCGCCTGGAGCCTGGCCCGAGGGTGACCGTGGCCCACTTCGCGGGTGTCCAGGCCGCCCCGAGCTGGCTCCTCATGCCCGTGCCGCAGTCCTGGCCTCTGTCCGTCTTTCCCTGGAGCTGGGGACGTTTGTCCAAGCCAGAGCCTGCTCTCTCTCAAGAACACGCGTTCCTGTTCCCGAGATTCTGGGCCAGCCCCTTCCCTCGAACCCCCGCCCGCCCCCGAGCTGCCCCTGCTCCCAGGAGGCCCCGGGGACCTGTCTGTGAGGAGGGGTCTCCTGCAGGGAGCGCTCCAGATCCCACCTGACTCTCCCTGGCCTCGTCCCAGCACAGACCCCTGGGCCCGGCGTAGACTGGGCCCCTGCTCAGTGCTCACCCATGTGAGGCGTTTGCTGGGGTCCCCTGAGCCCGAGGCCCCGGGAGCGGCTCTTGTGAGGAGACTTTAGCCTCAGTCCAGACGCGGGAGAGCTGCCGTGAGTGCCCCGGGATGCAGGGTCAGCTGCCCTCTGCGGCCCCAGCCGGGATGAATGGGCGAGGGGCAGGGCGTCGTGCCCAGGCCGCTGACAGCGGGGTGGGGTGTTTCATGAACATCCTCGTCCTTCCCGGGGCCGGCAAAGGATTATATTTTTTTAATTTTTAATTTTTGTGCTTTTTGGGTCACACCCCGGCGATGCTCAGGGGTTACTCCTGGCTCTGCACTCAGGAATTACCCCTGGCGGTGCTCAGGGGACCATATGGGATGCTGGGATTAGAACCTGGGTCGGCCGAGTGCAAGGCAAACGCCCTCCCCGCTGTGCTATCGCTCCAGCCCCCCGGTTTCATTATTAATGTGCACGCGTGGCCCTCGCACGAACCAAACCTCTGCCCAAGCCCCACCCGGGGCACAGGGTGCTTGCCGGGGTTCCTTCCCCACCTCCCGCGCAGAACGTCTTCATCTGGAAAGAACCGATATCCTTACGAGTGGGTGTCTGGACAGACTTGCTTGAAAGTCAGGGTGATTTCGGGAGGGGGAGGGACGGCGCCTCCTCCCTGCGGATAAGAGCAATCTCCGCCTCAGCCTCCAGCCTGCGAGTTATCAAACACTTAAAATATTTCAAGCCTCAAATTAACTTCAAGATAACACTTAAATGCACCGATGTCCTTTATCCTGATAAGAAGCCCAATGAGTGATTTTAAATTAATGCCGCGGGTACCTGCTCTGAATATATTAAGGAAACCCTGTAATTTGTATGCCTGGCTGATCCGGTACTTGTCTCTGCAGCGGAGGGGGCTGGGGCACCGGGCAATGCCAGCGACAGAGCGCCCGGCTTCTAGAAGGCACCGGTGACCTCCCGGTCTCTGGTAACGGGGGCCCAGACCCGCGCTCTGCGAGGGCCTCACACTCGGCCCGACCTGGTTCTCACAGCCTCAGTTATCAGGCCGGAAACTGAGCGAGGACGGTTGGGGGAGGGGGGAGAGACGTGGGGAGGGTCGAGAGGAGGAGCTCTGGGGGGCTCCTGGGTGTTATGTTTTAGAATTCGAATCGGGATCCAAGAGTCCCGACACTCTTGAACCCTGTGTGGCTCACTGAGAGGCTTGTGGATGAGTCTCTTGGCGGGGGAGGGGAGGGCCTGCCGGCCGTGGCGAGCAGAAGGCGGGTGCTCCTCCTCGGCCGAGGGCACCCGGCCTGCAGGGAGATGCGCGTGCTGGAGCTCAGAGAGAGCCCAGGGCCGGCGGCTCTGCCTCGGGAGGGCCAGCGTCCCCCCTGCAGTGAGGCCTCTCCGGGAGGCGGACGTCGGCCCCTTCCTCTGTGCCTCACTCACGCGTTTGCAGAAGCACCGGGCAGGAGGTACTGGCCGTGGCCCAGCGTCCACGGGGACACCAGGGGAGAGGCCCCGGCGTCTGCCCGGGGACCCCAGCACTGCCCCGTCCTCACACTCCTGACTGTTGGAATTAACTCGATTTCATTTCTTTTTCTCCTTTCCTTGTCTTTGTCGTGGGGTCACAGTGCTCAGGGTTGCTGCTGGCTCTGTGCTCAGGGATCACGCCCGGCAGTGCGGGGGATGGGGCCAGGGGCAGCTGTGGGTCAGGCAAGTGCCTTACCCGCTGTGCTTCTCTCCGGCCCCCGAAAGGTTGTCTGACTCACAGACGGTCTACACTGCTGGGTTTCTCAGGGCTCAGGATCGTGACAGCCTGGCTGAGAAGTGAGTGACCGGCTGGGTGAATGAATGAATGAATGAATGAATGAACGACATGGACTTTCTGTCTCACGATCTCTCCCGAGAAGCCTCACCTGGTCCCAAGGGTAAACAGAATCTCTCAAACGCATTTTCATGATGACATTTGTTTAAAGACCTTAAGAGTCATAAACCACTGGGGAGAATCCGGATTTGGAATCGTTTCTCGTCCTCCTGGGAGGACCGGGCGGGGCTTCACGCGACCTTGTCTGAGTTGTCCAGTTTGTTTTGAACCTTCCCTGCCTTTTGTCTTTGTTTTGGGGTCCCAGCTGGTGGTGCTCCAGGTTTGCTGCTGGCTCTGTGCTCAGGGATCACTCCCGGCAGAGCCGGGGGCATCCGGACCCCAGCAGGGTGCGGGTGGGGGGTGGGGGCCCTGTGCGGGCCACTCAGCTGCCGAGACCTCGCTGACCTCTGTGAGTGCCCGAGGCTGTAAGGCGCCAGTGGGTCTGCCAGGAGGAGGCCGGCGATCTAGGGGCAGGGGCTGGGGGGCAGCACCCCAGGGAAGGGCCCGGCCTCGTGCCCAGCGGAGAGATGGCACCAATGCTCCCGGCGGCCAGTGGCCACCCAGATCCCGGGACCACGGCACCCCTGCATCTCCGCGGCAGCTCTGGGTCCCCTTCCTCCTGATGAGGGTCCCTCCCAAGACTCCCCGGATGCCAGCTGCGTTGCCGTGACAACGGTCCCGGTCGGCCCCACCTGCTGTGGGTCCTATTGAACGGCAGCTGCAGGAGTGGCCCCGGCTGCTCAGGCCTGGCTCGCCGGGGGCTTGAGTGCCAGGACTGGAGGCGGAGGGAAGGGGGGGAGGCTGCTTTCGGGAAGCCCCAGCCCCTGGCGTCTTTTCCGTAGGTCTATGATGATCTGAGGGTCAAAGGTCACCTGTGTTCTGTGCAGCGTCTGGAAGGCGTGGGCAGCGTTGGCGGCCCAGGAGGGACCGGGGTCCTCGCCGCATCATCATCCTGCAGAGCTCCGGAACGTTCCCCGAGTGCAGCTTGGGCCAGTGGCGTCCCCGGGGACCCTCACACGAAGGTCACCCCCTTGGCTCTTCTCCCGCGTGCCGCGCGCCCAGTTGGCTACTGCTCTGGGCAGACCCGTGCAGGAGGCCTTGCGGGCTGCTCAGAGCCTCGGGCTCGCCAGGACGGTGGCAGCCACGTCTGACAGCGCCTTGCTCTGCCACCGCAGTGTCTGAGGCCCGACGCTCCTCGGGGACACTGAGAGCCCTGTCCCCAGGGCCCGGGTTCCGGCCACACCGGCACAGACGCAGGCGCCGATGGCCTGAAGCTCCGGCCGGGCGGGTGGGGTGGGGGGCTCTGGCCCAGAGCCGGGGGTGGGCGTGGCCCCTCACCGGCCCTCTGAGCACCCTCGTCCCGGGGACAGGCTCACTGGGCGCCCCCCGCCCGGGCAGGGAAGAGGCCGGGGAGGGAGAAGGGGCCGTGCGACAGGCTGCTGTGACGGGAACAGGGTCTCGTCTTGTTCCCTGGAGACCGGGTGACTCGGGGCCTTTCTGAGCGAGGCGGGGGGCGGGCAGGGGTGGCAGAAAGAACCCGGGTGGCGGGAGGGTCTGCAGAGCGCCGAGGGCCCACCCGACGCGCCTGCCAACTTGGCTACTGGTGCAGCGCCTGCTCGGACCCAGGGCAAAGGTGCGGATCCTTCCAGAGCCTCCTGCCTCGGGGCCTCCCTGGTCTTGGCCCCCAGAGCGCCCCCCCCCCGCCCGCCGTGCGTGCTCCCTCCGCCCAGCCCGGCCCGGGCACCGCACACTCACCCTGCTGTCCGTATGTACACACACCGCCACTCCGTGTTGGTGTCTGAGCCACGCGTGACAATGCCCGGTGGGGACCGCTCCCGGCTCTGTGCTGGGGAATCGCTCCCCACAGTGCTCGGGGGACCCCGTGATGGCAGGGATTGAACTGGGACCAGCCGTGTGCGAGGCAGTGCTAACCCTCACCCTACCCTGCCCTAGCTGTGCCGTCTCTCCTGACCCCTACTGCAACTTTTTCCATTCCTTCCTCTGTCACTGCGCAGTTGCCGTGTTGCGGCTTTGGCGCTAAGCGCTGAGCAGTGGAGTGAAACCCAGGTGTGCAAATCTCCTTTTGTCTATTTAGTTTGGGGCCACACCTGGCCATGCTCAGGGCTTACTCGTGGCTCTGTGCTCAGGGAGCACTCCTAGACGGTGGTCGAGGGACCATGCCTAGTGCCTCAGACTGAACCCGGGGCAGCCGCATGGGAGGCACGTGCCTTACCCGCGCTCCGACTCCAGAGCCAGTGAGTCTTTTTGAATGAGATGTTTTGTGTCTGGGTGTCGAAGGGGGAGGAAGCGGAGGGCAAGAGGGGGAGGTGCGGCGTGGCGGCCTAACTGCAGACTAAGCCCCGAGCCCCCGGCCTGTCTCTCTGGCCCCTCGCGTGGAGGTTTCCTGCACTCACACTTATCGACAGCCCTCAAGGTTTTGCGGTGCTACTTATAAATGGTAATTTAAAAGTTTTCATTTTCTATGGATTTGTTTCTCATATATGGAAATAGAATTGGTGTGTACATACTTACCATAGATCTAACAATCTTGCTAAATCAACTCATTAAACTTTTTCTGCAGTTCACTTGCATATTTTTCAATTCCATATTTTTAAGAAATTCCCAGCATCACACAATCTATTTTTTTTCTTTCTACCTTATCTTCAATTCCTCCATCCCTCTCGGAGAGCCTGGCAAGCTATCGAGAGTATCCTGCCTGCATGGCAGAGCCTGGCAAGCTCCCCGTGGCGTATTCGATATGCCAAAAACAGTAACAACAAGTCTCACAATGGAGACGTTACTGGTGCCCGCTTGAGCAAATCGATGAACAATGGGACGACAGTGCTACAGTGCTACCTTATCTTAGTGGCCAGGAACTGCCACTAGGATAATCAACAGATGGAATGTCAGTAGATCATTTCTGCTGTTGTTCATTGTTTTTATTCATTTGCTTTGGGGGCCACACTTGGTGGTGCTCAGGGCTTACCCCTGGCTCTGAGCTCAGAGATCGCCCCTGGCGGGGCTTGGGGGACCCTGTGGGGTGCTGGAGGTAGAACCTGGGTCACCAAGTGCAGGGCGAGTCCGACCTGCGCCTTATGGATCCAGGCCTGATGGTAGATCATTTTATCTCATTTTATCTCATTTTAGTTGATGATTTGCCACTCAAGGTAATGGTTATTATTGTCCTTTGACTTCTGTATATTTTTGTAGCTTTTATAAAATTTTACAGATGCAAAAGCTAGCCTCATACTCCAGTCTGCTAATAGTATTTTTCATTACCGAGCATTGAGTTTTTAAAAGCTTTTTTGCCGTGATTGCAGTAACAAGGCACGATAGTGCTTCTGTCCTGCTGTGATGAGCGTAGCTGCCTCCCGGCGAGCCCGGCCGTGGTGCTGGCCCTCTGGGCTCCCCCCACCCCCGCCCCTGCCACAGCACCGGGAGTCTCAGGGCTGGGTCAGTCTGGGGTTTGTTGGCGCTGGGTACCGCTGCTTCCCTCGCCTCTGTCCTCTCCTCTGTGTGTGTGAGAGGGAGAGAGAGGAGAGAGAGGGGGGGGGGAGAGAGGAGAGAGAGAGGGAGAGGGAGAGAGAGGAGAGAGAGAGAGGGAAAGAGAGAGGGGGAGAGAGGAGAGAGAGAGGGGGAAAGAGAGAGAGAAGGAGAGAGAGAGGGGAAGAGAGAGGGGGAGAGAGGAGAGAGAGGGAAAGAGAGAGGGAGAAAGGAGAGAGAGAGGGAAAGAGAGAGAGAGAAGGAGAGAGAGAGGGAAAGAGAGAGGGGGATAGAGGAGAGAGAGAGGGAAAGAGAGGGAGAGAGAGGAGAGAGAGAGGGAAAGAGAGAGGGAGAGAGAGGAGAGAGAGAGGGAAAGACGGAGAGAGAGGGAAAGAGAGAGGGAGAGAGGAGAGAGAGAGGGAAAGAGAGAGGGAGAGAGAGGGAAAGAGAGAGGGGGATAGAGGAGAGAGAGAGGGAAAGAGAGGGAGAGAGAGGAGAGAGAGAGGGAAAGAGAGAGGGAGAGAGAGGAGAGAGAGAGGGAAAGACAGAGGGAGAGAGAGGGAAAGAGAGAGGGAGAGAGGAGAGAGAGGGAAAGAGAGAGGGAGAGAGAGGGAAAGAGAGAGGGAGAGAGAGGAGAGAGAAAGAGAGGGAAAGAGAGAGGGAGGGAGAGGAGAGAGAGAGGGAAAGAGAGAGGGAGGGAGAGGGAAAGAGAGAGAGAGAGGAGAGAGAAAGGGAAAGAGAGAGGGGGATAGAGGAGAGAGAGAGGGGGAGAGAGGAGAGAGAGAGGGAAAGAGAGAGGGAGAGAGAAGAGAGAGAGGGAAAGAGAGAGGGAGAGAGGAGAGAGAGGGGGAAAGAGAGAGGGGGAGAGAGGAGAGAGAGATAAGAGAGGAGAAAGAGAAGAGAGAGAGAGGGAAAGAGAGGGAGGGAGAGGAGAGAGAAAGGGAAAGAGAGAGGGAGAGAGAGGAGAGAGAAAGGGAAAGAGAGAGGGAGAGAGAAGGAGAGAGAGATGAGAGAGGAGAAAGAGGAGAGAGAGAAACTCGAGGGCTTGTTTTTCTCCCCAGACTTATTTCTCTAACATGAGCCCCTCTAGCTCCATCCCGGCTGTAACAAAAGGCAAGATTTTACGTCCTCAGGGGTGAGTCTATCCTCTGCTGTAGGCAGGCACAGGTTCTGTACCCACCGGCTGTCACTGGGCATTTGGGTTTTTGGTGGTTTTTTTTTAACCTGGGTTATTGTGAATAGTGCTGTGATAACAGGGTGTGTGTGTGTGTGTGTGTGTGTGTGTGTGTGTGTGTGTGTGTGTGTGTGTTCTTGAGATGGAATGCTAAGGAATGGAATTGCTGGTCACATAGAGGTTCCATTATTATTTTTTTTTTTTGGTTTTTTGGGTCACACCTGGCAATGCTCAGGGGTTACTCCTGGCTCTGCACACAGGAATCACCCCTGGCGGTGCTCAGGGGACCATATGGGATGCTGGGATTTGAACCCGGGTCGGCCGCGTGCAAGGCAAACGCCCCACCCGCTATGCTATTGCTCCAGCCCCTAGAAGTTCTATTTTTTATGAATTTTAAAGCGCTTTCCTAGAGGGGCCGGAGAGACAGTCCAGTGGGTAGGGCACGAGCCTTGCACGCCCAGGTTTGCTCCCCGGTATTCCCAGCGGTCCCCCAAGCCCAGCCAGGAGTGACCCCCGAGTGTGTCCAGATGTCACCCCAATAAGCATCAAACAAGCAAACCAACCACCTTAGGGCAAATGAACATGACCAACCCGTTAGAGAGAGTCCTTCAGCTGGGCCCGGAGGGGCTCGCCGTGTGTGCGGCCGGCCCCGCTGCTGTTCCTCGCACCTCTACGGTCATCCGAGCACTGCCAGGAAGGGTCCCTGATCTGAGCACAGAGCCTGGAGTGAGCCCTGAGAACTGCCAGGTGTGGCCCCCAAACCAAACCAACATGAAAACATTTTATTTGTTTGTTTTTTTTTTTTTGCTTTTTGGGTCACACCCAGCGATGCTCAGGGGTTACTCCTGGCTTTGCACTCAGGAATTGCTCCTGGCAGTGCTTGGGGGACCATATGGGATGCCGGGGATCGAACCCAGGTCGGCCGCGTGCAAGGCAAACGCCCTACCTGCTGTGCTATCGCTCCGGCCCAACATGAAAACATTTTAAAATTAAGAAATTTTCCAAGCACCCCTGGGAGGTGGGTGGGCTGAACACCGCCCAGCCTCACCCCTGCAGCTGTGCCCACACCCACTGCAGCACTTCGAGAAGATTCTGTGCAGAGACACCCCCATCTGGGGGCAGCCTCCCCCACCCCCTATACTCCCGGAAACCCCCACGGCCATGCCCACCGCCCACGACTGCCACCACGTCCCCTCGTTGGCCTGGACCTTAGGTCCTGAAATCTCTGGACTTCCCCAACAACAAATCACTGTCACTGGCACTGTCATCCCGTTGCTCATCGATTTGCTCGAGCGGGCACCAGTAACGTCTCCACTGTGAGACTCGTTGTTACTGTTTTTGGCATATTGAATACGCCATGGGGAGCTTGCCAGGCTCTGCTGTGCGGGCGGGATACTCTCGGTAACTTGCCGGGCTCTTTGAGAGGGACGGAGGAATCGAACCCAGATTGGCCTTGTGCATAGGTGAACACTCTACCCGCTGTGCTATCTACCTGCAATCAGATATAACAATGTTCACATAAATTGAATTTTTAGATCTATTGATTTTAACATCGTAACTTTGTTATCCAATCAATTTTAACTCTAGAATTATATTAACACTTGTGGCTTTTTACTATGTTAAAATAAAAAATTGAGAAATTTTTGTAAATGATATCAATCATCATCATCATCATCATCATCCTCCCGTTGATCGTCGATTTTCTTGAGCCGTCTCAGTAACATCTCCATTGTCCTAGCCCTGAGATTTTAGCAGCCTCTCTTTACTCGTCCTTCCCAACGGTGCCGCATTGGGGGCTCTTCAGGGTCAGGGGAATGAGACCAGCATTGTTACTGGTTTTGGTGTATGAATATCCACGGGGAGCTTGCCAGGCTCTTCCCCAAAAATGGTATTGATACATTTGACTTTTTGAGTGTACAGTTTTGTGAATCTTGACATGTCAGCGGGTTCATGCGAACACTGTCTCTTAGTGTACACAACGGCCCCTGTCACCTCTCTAGCTCCCTCTCTCCACGGCTTCCACCCTCAGCCCTGCAGGACTCAGCACTACAGTGCTTGCATTATGCCATCACTCCAGCAGAGCTCACTGTCGTCACTATAGTTTGACTCATCACAGTAGTAGAGGAAGTCATAGAAGTGACCGTCCACTGTGGACCCGGGTGGGCCCACATGGCAGTGACTGGGGGTGTCTGCTGTCTATTTTATGGCACTTTCATTCCTATTATTGGAGTGAGTTGGCTTCATTGGGGGGAGGTGGTGAGTTATTTCAGGGAACTAATTATTGGTATTATCAATTTTATGTCATTTATTTTAGGACATTAAGTTTTGTCCTTGAGTTAATTTTTTTCTTTATTTTTTTTATTTTTAAATTTTTTTAATTGAAACACCGTGAGAGCAATTACAAAGTTTTCGGCTTAAGTCTTGGTCATGCAATGATGAAACACCCGACCCTTCACCAGTGCACATTTCCCACCACCCAAACCCCAGTATCCCCCCATCCCGCACCCGCCCCCTACCTCTGTGGCAGACGATTTCAACATTACTCTCTGTCTACTTTGATTACATTCAACATTTCAACACCAAACCCACCATTATTATTTGGGATTTTACCCAACACTCAGATCTGCCGAAAAGGCAGCACTAGACAATTTGTTTTCTATTGCGGATTATGAATTGCATATGTTGACACGCGGCTGCGTGATTTTGGAATTCTGAAGTTTTAATAATTAAAGCTGGAGGGACTCCTGCCCAAAGCCGCTGGGTTCCGAGCTCGGTTTCTGAGATCACGGCCAACAAGCAGCTCGATCAGCAGCCAGAGGGCCCGTTCGTGGGCAGCAACCCGGGGACCGTAGGGGCTGAGGGAGAGAGGGCCGTCTCTGCCCCCATCCCACGAGGCCCCGCGTTCCTCGTCACTTCGAGCTGCTGCCTGGCTGTCCCTAGGCCTCTGGAAGATGGCAGCGGTGACTGAGCCGCCAGGGGAAACAGGCCGAGGCATGAAACCCATTCCCACCTGGGGTGGCCAGGTGCCGGAAACCTAATGTATAGTCCAGAGGCATTTCCGCCCAAAGCTGCATGTTTGATATTCAGCAATACAATGATCTGGTCACCCACCCCTCCACCAGCAAACCTTCCACCACCAATATCCCCACTGTCCCCTCCTTTCCCATTTCAGTCCTTACCCTGCTTCTGTGGCAGACAATTGTTCAGATATTCTATATAGTTTTGGGGCATTATATTTTGCTCGGATATCCCCACCACCTAATCATTGGGCTATACTAGCTCGCGACAGGGACAAATGGAGACGTTACTGGCGCCCGCTCGAGCAAATCGACGATCAATGGGACTACAAGTGATACAAGTGATCCCCACCACCACAAAAACCTGCCTTCTAGGGGCAGATGCTAGATCATCTATTTTCCATTGCTCACTTTGTATATCAGGAAAGGTTTGGAGAAATAGTCCCGGCCCCCACATACCGGAGCCACGTTTGTGGGAGCTCATGGTCGCCGGGTATCATCTGGAGAAGTCGGGGAGACTGCACCTGCTCCATCGGGGCACCCGGGTGTTACTGGCTCGGTCTGAGGTCTGGAGCATCCTCCGGTGTTGTGTGCCCGCCGGCCAGGATTCCTCACTGCTGATGTGGCAAGACGGCACCAAGGTGATTTCTTTCTTTTATGTTTGGTTTTATGGGTTTATTTTTCTAGTTTCTTTAGATATAAACCTTACCGTTCTCTTTTTCCCCTGTGGTATATAGATCTAACCCAGGACCTTGAGTGCGGCAGACACAGGCATTACCTCTGAGCCCATCCAGGCCCCAGACGAAATATCATCATCATCATCATCATCATCATCATCATCCCGCTGATCGTCGAATTTCTCGAGTGGTCTCAGTAACGTCTCCATTCATCCTAGCCTTGAGTCTTTCAGGGTCAGGAAAATGAGGCCCAGCATTGCTACTGGTTTTGGCATATGAATACACCATGGGGAGTTTGCCAGGCTCTCCCATGTGGGCAAGAAACTCTTGGTAGCTTGCCAGGTTATCCCAGAGGGAGAACTAGGCTATAAGATGTCTCCACTTCTGGGAGCTTGGTTTTAAGTCTCTGGATGCTGGCCATTGTGGGATTACATGGCACCGGGGACAGTCCCTGGGTGTGACTGCCAAGCTACTGGGAAATGGGAAATCTAGACGGAAGAGGCCCAATCCCGATCCGAGCAGCCTTGGAGGTCTCAGCCCCAGGTCCCACACACCTGGGTTCCTCTGCCAGTTCCTTCATGCGTGAGGCTCATCCGAACGTGTGGAGACGGGCCCTGAGCATGGCTGTGGCTAGGCTCTGGGGGGCTTTGGCTGCGGGAGCTCTGCTCGGGGCGGGGAGGGAAACTGGAGCCCACCCACTCCGAGGGGCTCCGGCAAAGACAGCCAGGCGTTCGGGCCAGAGACTCTCTACCTCTATTATTTCATCTGAGAGACTCTCTCAGATGAAATAATAGATTTTAAATAATTTCTATAATTTGACAAATTTACCTCAAAACATTGCTTTAGTTTCACTCCACAAGATTTGGCTTGTGTATCTTGATCATCACTTAGTTACAAGTATCCTCTTATTGTATCTTTGTGACTCATAAATGACTTATTCCAAAAGGTTTCACTTTTTGAGGATGTGTTCGGGCTTGATTTATAATCCAGAATCGGTCCATTTTGCTAAATATTCCTTTTATATTAAGAAAAGACGACATGCTATAACTCTTAAGGGCAGTGTTTCATATATGTCAATTAGGTAAAATTGATTTATTAGTCACATTTATCTGTCGTGTCCTCAGTATATTTTTTTTTGTCTGTTTCTAGACACTCTTGAGAGAAGCCATACAAACCCCCCATTATAGTTTTCAGGTTAGTAGCTTCTCTTTCAGTTTTTGTAAACGTCTTGTTCTATGAAAGCCTGTTATTTTTGTGCCTATATGTTCAGAACCGAGATGTCATTGCATCGTTCTGAGATGACCCTTTTTATCCGGAGGTTTTATACTTTGAAGTCTCCTTTGACAGAGTAGAGCTGTGGCACCTTGTTGTTGAGTCTGTGATTTAGCTTCTCCTGGACCTTTTTTCCAACAAGTCGTGTACTTACGTTTCACACACGACTCTTGTAAATAGCATCACGGTCACTGTCACTATCATCCCGTTGCTCATGGATTTGTTCGAGCGGACACCAGTAACTTCTCCATTGTGAGACCTGTTACTGTTTTTGGCATATCAAATACGCCAGGGGTAGCTTGCCAGGCTCTGCCGTGCAGGAGAGATACTCTCGGTAGCTTGCCAGGATCTCCGAGGGGGTGGAGGAATCAAACCTGGGTCGGCCGTGTGCAAGGCAAACGCCCTACCAGCTGTGCTATCACTCCAGCCCGTAAATAGCATAGCTGTTCAAAATAATTCAGTCAAGCAGATCTTGTCCACCAGTTTTACTGTGTTCTTTTTCTTTAGCTAATTGCATTACTTTGGATTAATAAAATTCTATGATTTTGTTTCTCCTCTATTAACTTGTTGATCTTATCTCATTACATAAATTATAAAATTACTAACTTTTACAATATTATTAAAACCTCAAAACGCTCAAACTCCATTACCATTTTGTACATTATGCCATCTGCAACCCTGCTTGCATTTTAATACAATGCACATTTTGATCATGAGAAATTACTATGATCGGTTTATAAGGACATTTCCAAAATTTGTCATTATTTTTTCTTACCTATAAAATTATATTTTCCATTGGTATTAAATTTTCTATAATTCAGGGGTTTTTTTTCCCCCCTCTGGGATGATTTACTTTTGACTGAAAAATATTTAAAAAATTGTTTTAAATAAAGTTGTCAAACTTGTTAACTCCGGATAATTTAATAAATGTCACCATTTTTGTGGAAGAACTTTCTTTTAGCCGAGGATTCGTAATGTTTCCGGCAGAACATTAGAGGCTGATTCGGTGACATTAGAACCCTGGTTCCCGTGGACAGCTCAGCTGTTAATTTTTCTGTTGACCTTTTGAGGAAAATTTCTTTTCTCTCATTAACTGCTTGAACGGTTTTCTCTATAGCTGTGGTTCTGATTGCAGCGACCGTGATATGCGTTGGATATTCTTTCATATTTCTGTGGACTAGCTTGGTTATACGAGCTTACGTTGTTCATCAGTTTTAGAAATTTCTGGGACATTAGGAGTTCCGTGCTTCTGCTCACCCGTCCCTTGACTCCTGGTCTGTGACACCACGCCTATTAGATATTTTGATTACAACCACCATTTCCTTAAACGTCTGCTTTAATCACTTTTTCCCTCTTGATCCTTCGGTTTGGGTTTTTCCATTACTCCTTTTTTTCAAAAAATTTTTCTTCCCTTTCGGTACAGTTGGCAATGCCTGCCGGGCTAAGCCCCATGAATGAGCTCTTAATTGCTAACACTCTCTATTTCACTCGAAGAATGACCATTCATTTTATCTTTTCTCGCTGCTACTTCTGTACTAAAGTGATTTCTCTTATCGTGCCTGTTGCCCGTTTAAAGTGATTCTACGTACATTCAGTGTTGTACTTTTTTTTTTTTTTTTTTATAAAGAAGTCTGGCTGTTCATTTCAACGTCTTACCCTTGTGGGGATGTCCCCATTTTTTGGCGTTTCCTCCTTTTACGACTCTGGTTTCGGCTGTTCCTAGTCATTTGTTCATTCAGTGGCCTGGAGTGATTCTCACCGCCCTTGGCAGGATTCAGTGTCCTGTGTGCGGGGCGGGGCGGGCTGAGCTGTCCAGGCTTGATTCTGACACCTCTCAGCCTACCGGGGCCTCCCCAGGGCGTCTCCAGGGCGTCTCTGCTGGGCCCGAGCACTCTCCCAGGCTCCCCTTCCTACTCTGAGTGCAAACTGAGTGCCGTCGGCCTCCTTGCCCAAGACTGACGCCACAACTGTGCGTCTACATCAGCATTCAGGTGACAGTGAGTGGGACCAGGCCCACCTTCTGGGGGCTCGCAAACACTCGTGGGTTTCCCCCCCGCACAAAGCCCTTCACCTCAGTGGACTCAGCCCTGGCCCCAAAGTTACAACAGCCCCATCTGAGGGGGTCCCCCTGGGATTGAACCCCCTCTCCTGCCTCCATGCCCCGGGCTGGCACAGGTGCCTCGTAATCAGCCCGACTGCGAGCAGAGCGCACACCCTCCGGCCGCCTGCCTGAGCCCCTCACACCTTCACGTGCAGACCACCCAACCTGGGCTGCTCTGGCCAGGGCCGCAGGGCCCAGGAGTGGACGGGTCCGAGCTGGGTCACTTCCTGCTGGCTGAGGCTGCGGCTCCCCGGATGGTGCGTCCAGCCGGGCCCTCCTGCCCTCTCCCTGGCCAGCCGTCTGCCCCAGGGCCTGCGCCTCTCACCCCTCCCCAGCTCCGTTCCTGTTCCCTCTCAGTGTCGCTGTATGCCCAGCCCACTCCCCTGTCTCGTCAGCGCCAGGGGACTGGGGTGGGTGTCGCTGGTCATCTGCACGGGGCCTGCGTGGCACTTTCCCGGGGGCTCTGCCCAGCCGCCAGGCCATCCAGCCAAGCTTGGACGCGAACCAACACCACTTACACAGACTAAGCTAAATATAACAATATTGAATTATTTCGTCGAAATAACTCCACAGCACTTACAAAGATGAATGGGCCCCTTCTACTCCCCACTCACGCGCCTGTAAGGGCGATCTCGTGAGGCTAGGCTAGTCCAGTTCAAGCGGAGGAAGGGAAGGTTGGCTCTTCTTGTTGGAGTTGAGGTGTAGCTCCGTGCGGGTGATTCAGGGAGACCATTTTCTTGCTCTGGAGAAAAACCAAAAGATGCCCTGGGCGCTGGGTGAGGATTCACGGACTCACTGCCCGATGCTAGGGTTGGTTAGAAAAGGGGGTGAGCCCACCCGTATGCAGAGGGGTTTGGTGAGTGACGCCAAGGAAGAGGAATGACGTCACCATCAATAAGCTTGGGGGTTGCCAGTCAGTGCCCCCCACCCTGTGGGCCCAGGGAGCCAGGACACTTGGGCCCGCCCCAGCAGCAGAGCAGACAGAGGTCAAGGTGGGGGGCCCGAAGGAGCCCCCGGACATGGGCAAGCGTGTCTGGACTCTCGGGGTCTCTGAGCAAGGTCTCGCAGTGGGCACAGAGCCCCGAGTCTCCGTCTGCTAACCCACTGCAGGGCCGGGTGGCGGCGGCGGTGGCACTGGGCCTGAGTCTGGAGTCGGGACGAGAGGCTTCAGACCGGTCGTGTGACCTTCCATGGTAGAGCAGATGCCGCCCAGATACCTCCTGGACGCGGGCGGAAACCCGTGCTACGCCTGACGTCCACGGCAGCTGCCACCTGGGTGTGGGGACATGCGGAGCCCCAGCCCTGCACACCCCCTTTCCAAAATTAAAAAATATATATTGTAATGAATCATCGTGAGATACATTTACAGACTTACAGAATTTAATGACTGTGTTCCAGTCAAGCAATGTTCAAGTACCTTCCACCAGTGCCTATTCCCCACCCCCAATGTTCCCGTATCCCTCCCCCCACCCCCACCCCTTCCCATGTCCTGCCTCTGTGGCAGGCACAGTCCCTCTGACTCTCTCTGTCACGGTTTTCAATACAGGCAACAAGCAGCCACCATGCTCGGTCCATAGTCTAGTTTCAACGCGCATCTACCATCCTGAGCGATCCCTCCAACCACCTTTTAGTTAGTGCTCCTCTCTCCATCCCAGCTGTCATTTCCCTGAGGGCATGAGGTCAGCCTCCAAGCTGTGGGGCAGTCCTCCTGACCCTTATTTCAACTGTCTTTAGGTGTTAGTCTCCTATTATGTTACTTTATATTCCACAGACGAGTGCAGTCCTTTCATGTCTGTTCCTCTCTTTCTGACTCACTTAGCATGATACTCTCCATGTTGATCCACTTGTATGCAAATTCCATGACTTCATCTTTCCTAACAGCTGCATAGTATTCCATCGTGTAGATGTACCAAAGTTTCTTTAACCAGTCGTCTATTCCTGGGCACTCGGGTTTTTTTCCAGATTCTAGCTATTGAAAATAGTGCTGCAATAAACATACAAGTGCAGATGTCATTTCTACTGTACTTTTTTGCATCTCCTGGATATATTCCCAGAAGTGGTATTGCTGGATCAACTGGGAGCTCGAGTTCTAGTTCTTTGGAGAAATGTCGATATTGTCTCCAACAAGGCTGGACCAGTCAGCATTCCCACCAGCAGTGAAGGAGAATCCCTTTCTCCCCGCATCCACACCAACACCAGTTGTTTTTGTTCTTTCGGATGTGTGCCAGTCTCTGTCATGTGAGATGATATCTCGTAGTTATTATGATCTGCATCTCCCTGATCATTGGTGATGAAGAGCATCTTTTCATGTGTCTTTTGGCCATTTGGATTTCTTCTTTGAGAAAGCTTCTGTTCATTTCATCATCCCATTTTCTGGTGGGGTTGGATGTTTTCCTCTCGCAGAGTTCAACCAGTGCCTTGTATATCCTTGATACCAACCCCTTATTGGAGGGGTATTGGGTGAATATCCTTCCACATTTTGTAGACTGTCTTTGTATTCTGGTCACTGTTTCTTTTGAGGTACAGAAACTTCTTAGTTTTAGATAGTCCCATTTATTTATCTGTTTCCACGTGTTTGGTCAATGGCATTTTGTCCTCGAAGATACCTTTAGCTTCAATGTCGTGGAGGGTTTTACCGACCTTTTCTTCAATGTACCTTATGGATTCTGGTCTGATGTTGAGGTTTTTAATCCATTTTGATCTGGCTTTTGTGCATGGTGTTAGGTAGAGGTCTGAGACCATTTTTTTTTGCATATAGCTGTCCAGTTTTGCCAGCACCATTTGTTAAAGAGACTTTTCTTGCTCCATTTCGCATCTCTTGCTCCCTTATCAAAGATTATATGCTCATATATTTGAGGGTATGTGTAAGGATGCTCAACCCTATTCCACTGGTCTGAGGGTCTACTTTTGTTCCAATAACATGCCGTTTTAATTATTACCACTTTGTAGTACAGTTTGAGGTGGGAAAGGTGATGTTCCCCATCTTTTTTTTTCCCCTCGAGAATTGCTTTAGCTATTCGTGGGGGCTTGTTGTTCTATATGAGTTTCAGGAGTGTTTGATCAATTTATTTGAAGAATGTCATGGGTCCCCTTATAGGGGTCACATTGAATCTGTATAGTGCTTTGGGGAGTATTGCCATTATGGCAATGTTAATTCTCTCAATCCATGAGCAGGGGATATGTTTCCATTTCCTCGTGTCCTCTGTTATTTCTTGAAGTAGCATTTTGTAGTTTTCTTTGTACAGGTCCTTTACCTCCTTAGTTAAGCTGATTCCGAAGTACTTGATTTTCTGAGGCATGTTGGTGAACGGGATTGATTTTTTCATATCACTTTCTTCTCTCTCATTATTTGCATATAGGAAAGCCATGGGCTTTGGGGTATTGATTTTATAGCCCGTGGATTTACTATATAAGTTTACTGTTTCTAGGCATTTCTTGGTAGAGGCTTTAGGGTTCTCTAAACATAGTATCATATCATCTGCAAATGGTGCGATTTGTATTTCTTCCTTTCCTATTTGGATGCCCTTAATGTCTTTTTCTTGCCTAACTGCTATGGCAAGTACTTCTGGTCACTGTCACTGTTATCACATTGCTCATCAATTTGTTTGAGCGGGCACCAGTAACGTCTCTCATTGTGAGACTTGTTGTTACTGTTTTGGGCATATCAAATACGCCATGGGTAGCTTGCCAGGCTCTGCCGTGTGGGCAAGATACTCTTGGTAGCTTGCCAGGCTCTCCGAGAGGGGCAGAGGAATCGAACCTGGGTTGGCCGCGTGAAGGGTGAATGCCCTACCACTGTGCTATCGCTCCAGCCCAGTACTTCCAGTACCATCTTGAACAGTAGTGGTGAGAGTGGGCATCCTTGTCTTGTCCCTGGTCTTAGAGGGAAGGCCCTTAGTTTCTCCCCATTGAGGATGGTGCTTGCCGTACGCTTGGCACACACCCTTTCATGACCGCCCTTCTCCCACCCTGAGCAGGAACGGGGGTGTGGGCACGAGAGGAGTCTGAAGCTCGTGGCCGAAACGGAATGATTTGGGGCCAAGTTCCCGTCCCCGAGCCCAGAACTGAACTGAAGAGAAATTATGAACAATGAGGAGACACAGAACAGCCCTTGTATATTGGGGGGCTGTGCCCACAGATGGGGGCACGGAGGCAGGAAGAGGAAGCGAAGGGGGGCGCCCAGCAAGCGGCCGGCTCCTCTGCGGGCTGAGTCTGTTCTCTCCAGCAGCACCCAGGCCTGACTGGGCCTTTGGTGGGATCCCGGGCTGCTGCCCCAGGGGGTCTCGTGGGATGCTGGGTGGGCCCTCGAGTCTCTGGTAGTGGGGAGGGAAGGGACGGCCAACGCGGCCACCCCGAGGGAGAACCAGGGCGTCCGGTGCCCTGCAGCCACGCCCGGCCCCAGCTGCCCCAGTGGTTGATGAAGGATCTTCCCAGCTGTGCCCGTGGGCGGGCGGCGGGGCGTGTCCTAGCTTCTGCTCACTTCCTCCCCGGGTGTCTGTAGGGAGCCGGGCCCGGGCACGGCGAAGGGTCTCAGGGCACTGCGGGGGTCTGGACGGCCTCTAGAGACACTGCCCGCCCCACTGTCCACTGAGCACTCTCGCACGTGAGACGACCACGTGACAGACCGTGGCCAGAACACTTCTGCATGGCCCAGGGCACTGGGGAATACTGGATTGCAGTGGGGGAGGGCTCCCAGGAGGAGGTGACCTTCGAGTGGGCCCTAAGGAGGAGTTGTGGATGGGATAGCGACTGGATAGCGACCGAGAGGCAGGCCTGGGGGTGGAAGAAAGCGGGAACGCTCATGTCTGGCCCCAGGAGCGGGAGCAGGGCTGGAGGGGTGAGGCACAGGGGTGTAGGAACGGCTGAAGAGCCCCGGGGCGACTTGGGGCCACTGGAGTGTCTGGGTGCCCTACGCACGTGGGTGGGGCGTCTCCCTGCCCTGGCTCTCACGGAGAGTCACACACGGCCACACCGACCGGTCATTAGTATCTGCCTCTTGTTTGTTTGTCCGGGAGCCATCCTGAGCAGTGCTCAGGGAGCACTCCTGACGGTGCTCGTGCAACCGCGTCTGTGCGGGGAGTGAAGCCAGGTTGGCCCCGTGCAGGGCGAGTGGCCTCCTGCTGTCTTGCTCACGGACTCCTGGCCGGCTCCTGGCCGGCTCCCGGCCGAGGGAGGCCAGAGGCGCGTGCAGGCCTCCTGCACGTCCAGTCCCAAGGCAGCGGGAGAGGGCGGGGGTCCTGCCGCGTCTCCCTGCTCCCCCACAGGCCCGCCTGGCTTGGCAGGAGGGTGCCCCCTTCTCAGGCCGGCGGCCACGCCCGTGGCTACCCCGGGGTTGGGTTAGGGAGCGTGGGGGGCTCCCTCCCTGTTCCCCGAGCCCCGAGCTCCGGGGGCCTCAGCTGCGGAGCTGGGTTCGAGCCCCGGGAGGCGGCGGGGGTGAGGCTCCCGCGCCTGCCCTCAGCCGCCCCGCGAGTCTTTGCTCTGTGTCCATGTTCTTAGGCTGGACAGCCCCGGGAAAGTGGGCACGGTGCGTTGGGCACTGCTCCTGGGGTTTCGCATCTCCCGCTGCCGCTTTGCTTCTGTCCAGAGGGGACTGGGGCCACCTCCCCACGCGCAGAGCGTGCGAGCCTCGGGGAGAAGGTGTGAGGGAAGTGGGGAAGGAGAGGCCTGCGCAGGGGCCATATGTGTGTGCACGGATGTGTGCAGGGGCCACATACATACACATATAGACACCTGTGTCTAAGCATGTGTGCATGAACACGTATGTATATATGTACACACATGTATGGACTGGAGTGGTAGCACAGTGGGTAGGGTGTTTGCCTTGCATGTGGCCGACCAGGGTTTAATTCCTCCACCCCTCTCGGAGAGCCCGTCAAGCTACCGAGAGTATCCCACCCGCACGGCAGAGCCTGGCAAGCTCCCCATGGTGTATTTGATATGCCAAAAACAGTAACAACAAGTCTCACGGTGGAGACGTTACTGGTGCCCGCTCGAGCAAGTCAATAAACAACAGGACCACAGTGCTACAGAGCTACAGACATGTATATGTGCACACACATGCAAAAGACATGTATACGTAAACATTCATGTATATGACATGTCAGATACATATGTGCCAGGGTATGCCTGAACCCAGCCAGGATACATGTACGGGTACACAAACATGCATGTTTGCATACATACACATAGGTGTACACACGTACTCATTGCTGCGTGTAGATTTATGCACACATGTGTAAGCATGTTTTTGCGTGCATGGCACTCCCTTTTCCTCCAGTCCCCCAGGGCCCCCTGGACTGGCCTCTTAGGTCACCGCTCCAGGTCAGTCCCTCTCTAGGTCACCCCAGGCCTGGCCCTCCAGTCTTCAGCTCAGAAGGTGCTGGGTGCTCAGCTGCTGCGGAGGTCAGCCGAGAGTCCCCCCCAGGCGCTGCCCCCATGCCCACCCTTTTGGCATCCACGCACCCCAGCCCCACCCGTGAAGCCCCAGAGGAGTCCCTTCACCGGCCCAGCGGGGGTGTCTGGGCATCCCCTCCCCGGCGCTGGAAACTGCCCAGCACCAATGAGCTCAGTGCGCCCCCTGCTGGCAGGGCTGCTCCCCTGCACTGCCCGCTGTGGGCGCCTTGGACCTGGCGTTGTCCCGGGCTGTCGTTTCCGTCTGCTCTGCCCCAGAAGCCCAGCCTGGGCACTCAAGCCGTGGACGTCCGCTCCTCAGAGCTCTGGGCCCCAGGAGTCCAGACTCCGGGCGCTGCTCAGTGCCCCCGCCCTCACCTCCGTGCAGGGGCGAGGCTGGCGGGCGCCCTGCAGGTTCCGGCCCCACGCCCTCCAGGCCCTGCTCCCGTCCTGGGGGCCTCTGCTGTGGCGTCTGAGGGGATCCCACCCACCCTCCGCTCCAGAGTGGCTTTGACGGGGCGGGGGGGGGGGGAGCTGGGCAGCAGCTCGTGCCCCGGGCGGGACTCGGCCGGAGTCTCTGAGCTTCTCCCGAGCTGGCACACGCCGGATGCAGCTCGTCCTGGTGGGTAATTCAGCTCCTGATCCTCCACCACCTGTCAGCATGCCGGTGGGGTAGGTTCAGAAACAGCATAATTCGAGGCTTCGAGGCAAGAGAAAAATCGATTCTGTCCTGTGGAAAACAGAATCAACTCATTTCTTTTAGCATTTTGTTGAGCCTCGAGGCATTGGGAGTCACTCACGCATTTTATCAATGTGTGGAGTCTCCGGGCCGAGCCGCCCGCCGTGGCCACCCCAGCCCGCTGCCCTCCGCTTCCTGCGCCAACGGGAGAGGAGTTCCTGCGCTGGGGGGGGGGTTCCGCTCCCATTTATCTTGGTCCCCACAAGCTCTGTGTCCGCCTGTGCAGAACTTGGGAAACAGCAGCCGAGTATGAAGATGAACCATCAATGGCCAGAGATGCCACGTGAGGGTCCCCAGGCCTGGCCGGAGCACAGCGGGGAGGACGCTGGTCCCCAGCTCACCACATGCCCCCTGAGCCCACCGGGAGTGATTCCAGACTGCAGAGCCAGCATTCAGCCTCAGCACCCCTGCGTGTGGCCACACCCCCAAAATCATGACGGCTGTTCCCTTTGGATTTCTCAGTGCGTTCAAAATTAGCGTGATCTGCTCTTTAATAAAAAGGTGCCGTTACTCAGAGCTCCCTGACACATACCCCCGTGGCTGGAGGGGGCCTGGGCAGGACCATCACGGCTGCGGGCCCTCCTCTCGCAGCTGGGTAAACTGAGGCTGCTAAGGAAAGACTGATTCTCTGCACCTCTGTTGCACTAGGGTTAGTCATTAGGGGGGCGAGGGGAGGGCAGCCCCCCCGCCCCAGTCGGGAAAACCTTCCTGGTGATGCGGGGTGAGCTCTCGAGACCTTCCCCGTGTCCTGGAGCCTGAGTGCGGGGTCACTTCCGGGGTCCGGCCGGTGTGGGCCGACTCCCACTCGCCTCTCACTCTCGGCGAGCTGCTCTCCTCCTGAAGAATGGCCTTCCCGATGGCTGCTGGCAGATTTTTCTTCATCTCTCTAATCCGTATTATGAAAGAGTAGAAATGTAATTTCCCAGTTAGTGTATATTTTACATGAAAAATGGCTGGCTGGAATCTGACACGAGGGAAGGCATCCTTCAGAGGGTAATGACCCCCGCTCGACAGACGGCCGCAGCTCATTTCCCCTCCGCCGCCTGCTTCGGGCTCTCTCCCCTCGCAGGAAGTGGGCTGGTGGGTCCGCAGGGCGCAGCCGCCCGGTCGCTGGCCGGCCCAGGGGGACCCCCACTGTGCAGGGCGCCGGCCACCCCACCCGCTGGCAGCCTGATCAGAATGCCGCAGGGCGTGGTGCCCGAGGGGAGCCCGTCCCCTCCCGGGGTGGCACAGATGTCTCAGAGGTGGCCCAGCACCTGCCCCGGGCACCTCCCTGCTGGCACCCCCCCACTCCCTGGCTTCCGGCACCTCCTGTTCGGACCCATCTGATCGGACCCGCTCTCGCCCCGCCTGCTGGACTCCCCATGGTCTTAACATGGTGTCCACTGCTGCGGGGTAGCTCTGACCAGACCCCTGTGACGCAGGAGAGAGAGCTGCCCCCGGCTGCCCCGCCAGGTGACTGACGGGCACTCGCTCCCCCCGGCTCAGGGTCCAGACCTGCAGGTTGATGCTGGCGGGTCCCTGCTGGCGTCAGAGGCGTCATTGCCTCAGTTCGGGGGCTGCAGCCAGGGGCGGCCAGCGGCCAGTGGGGCTGAGGGCCTCGGGGCTTCTCCCGGGGACAGTGCTCGGCCCCTTCCGTCTCCCCGACCCCCCAGGTCTTGCATCTGCGCCAGGAATCCATGTTTGCGTTCCAGGACTTGGACACTCCGTGGCCAGTCCACTGTCCACACGAGTGCCGGGAACCCTGGAGACGAGCTTCCCTCGGGGGTGAACTCGGGCCCGCCCTAGAGGGGGTCTCCGCTGGGCGTCAATGCCTGGAAGTTTCTCCCCATTGCTCGGATGCTCCCCAGCCCAGCCACCGTTTCTGGCCGCCTCCTCTGCCCTGGATACTGGCCACCCCCTCTGCCCTGGACACTGGCTACGGGTTGCTACAGCCCATCCCTGCACCGCCAGCTATGAGGGGACGCACGAGTGGGGGGTCACTGAGCCCCAGGGACGCAGAGGGAAGGCGAAACCCGGGTCCTGCTGCCCGCCTAATCCTCGCCCCGGGTGGGGCCTGGCTCTGCTGGCAGCCCCCGAGGCCGAGGCTCTCTGCTTCTCCCGCCAGTGCTCCGCGGGTTTCCCTGTTCCAGCCCCCGCCTGACTCCCACGGGCCCTGAGCCCCTGAGAAGCGGCGTTCTCTGGGCCCCGGGAGGCGAGCTCGGCTGACGACAGGACTGAGCCCCTGCCCAGGAATTTCCCTCCAACTGCAGGTAGCCATGCCCGGGCCTGAGTGCTCGGACTCCTGTGCTCCTCCCCAGACAGAGTACGGGCCCCAGGTCCCCTCACATCTCTCTGGGGGCCATGGAGGCAAGTTGGAGAGAACGAGGGAGAAAGGGTGGCAGGGGTGAGGCTGCCTCGGAGGGAGGCTGAGAGGCCCCAGGCGCGGCCTCTTCCCCTGGGCTGCTCCCTCGAGCGTGCGAGAGACCAGGACAGGGTTCGAGTTGGCTTCCCGCCGCCCGATGCTGCTGGTCATCCCGGGCACACGCCCCTGGCCTGGCTGTGCCCCCCAGTCTCCGCCCTGCAAGGGATCCCTCTGGGCCTGGGCCCTCAGTGACTGAGAGTGACTGGCCGGGCGTGTCCACTCACGGGGGCCAGCGGGGGCTGTGGTTTCTCTGGCCTGCTGGGCCGCCTGGGACACCGGGGAGGCCTTGCCCCCACCCCCCGCCCCCAACTGCAGGGATCGACCCACCACCAGCTCTCAGAGGAGGAAGGCCCAGGTCCGGCTGTCCAGGCCAGCCGTGCCCGCGGCCATCACAGCGCGGGGAGAGTCACTCGAGCCGGGGAGCGGCCGGCGCGTCCCGCGGGGCAGGCGGCAGAGCCCAGCAGGGAGCCCCCCGAGCTGCTGGCCCCCCACTCGGCACAGGTGACAGCCCAGGGAGTGCTTGACAGGAAGCGGGCGCGGGGTCACCGGGAGATGGATGAGAGCAGGAGGCGCCCGCCGGAGGGAGCAGCCCGTCTCCCTCCGCCCTGCAGAGCCGCCTGATGGATAGACCAGAGCAGGACAGGACGAGATAAAGTGAAAGTGGGCACAAGCCTATGGATCAGGGGGATGCCGGCAGGGTGGGGGCTGCAGGGAGGCCCCTGCCCGAGAGGCGGGGAGGGGGCGGGAGGGAGGGGCCTTCCCACTGCCGGAGGCCAGGCAGCAGCCCGGCTCCCCTCCGGCCACTTGCCTCTTGTCCCCAGTCAGGCCGGAGTGTGGGGGAGCCAGGCGGGGCCCCGGTGGCCCCGGGAGCAAGGCCGCCTGACCCTGACCCTGCTGCTCTGCCAAAGCCACCAGGAGAGTTAGGGCTCTCACCGAGAGCGGCACCTGATCCGGGCGCCGGGGGGGGGGGTCACAGCGGGTCCAAGCAGGACCTGCTGGGCGCAGGGTGCAAGGGACAGCTGCGAGGGCCCCGACGGCCAGGACCTGCTGGACACGGCGGGGAGGGGCGGCTGCTGGGGTGGGGCCCTCCTGGCAGAGAGCCGTGGCTGTGGGCACGGGCTGGCGTGGCCGGGACAGGCTGGTCGTGGCTGTGTGCGAGGGGGCTGGCGTGGCCGGGACAGGCTGGTCGTGGCTGTGGGCGGGGGCTGGCGTGGCCGGGACAGGCTGGTCGTGGCTGTGTCTCTGCTGAGCTTTCTGAGGGACGCGCGGGAAGGACCCTCCCAAATGCTTGGCCTCTTCTGGACCCCCTCAGAAGGGAGGCAGTTGGGGGGGGCGTCCAATACAGGCTTGGTGGCCTGGGAGGGGCCAAGCCCTGCTGACCCCGTGTCGGTGGTGCTGTTTAGTGGTGCACACACACATATGCAAACACACAGACATGCACACACACACGCATGCACATGCGTGCATGCACACACAGATACTCACAGACATGCATGTACACACACATACATGCACACATCCATACACACGAATTAAGGTACACACATACATATGTGCACACGTGCACGCACATACACACATGCACACATACACACATGCACATATACACACATGCACACATACACACATGCACACACACATGCACACACATGTACACATACACACACATACACACCCCCATCAGAGAAGCTGAGGTGAGTGTGAGAGAAGGTGGCAGCGCCTCTGTCCAGACCCGCCTGGGGGACTGGGTGTGAGAGCAGGGACGGGGCCTTCGGGTGACCTGTGACCTTAACACAGCTGCACCGACCAGGCGGTGACTCATCCCACACTCGCACTGACCACGTGGCTGACCATCACCATCTCCACACCCACACTGACCACGTGGCTGACATCTCCACGCTCGCACTGACCACGCCTGACCGCCTCCATACTTGCACTGACCACACGGCTAACTGTCTCCACGCTCACACTGACCACACAGCTGACCGACGCTACACCGGCACTGACCATGTGGCTGACCGTGTCCACGCTCGCACTGACCACGCCTGACCGTCTCACACTGCGGAGTCCACCGCCCCACAGCATCGGGTCTTCTCCGCTCTGCAGACGCCTTCTCCGCTGGCCGAGCGAGGGCTCCAGAACATTCTAAACGTGCCTCCTCCCCGCTCGGCCCTGGAGGCCTCTGGTTGTCTCCGTCCAGGTGTGGTGGCCGCAGCCCCTCAGAGAGAGGCGCCCGCGCCACCCCCAGCCCAACCCTGAGCAGTGTCCCCAGGCCATCCCAGGCAGCACACGGCCAGCCGCGTCCTCAGCGCCTGAGTGACCGCAGAGGGTGAGCCCGGCATCTCCGGCGGCTCTTCAGCCCCACGGGCTCCGCGGGGTGGGCTGGCCGGACCCACCCTGCCCAGGGCCTGCGGGCGTCGGTGCTCCGCTGCCCGCTGGCCGGCCCTGGCCTGGGCTTCACCGGCGCTGGGGTCCCTCTGTGGGCCCGAGCACAGGCTGGACGCGCGGCCGGGAGACAGCGCAGCTGCGGGGACGCAGGGGGGAAACGGGCAGGGTCGAGGGTGTGGACGCTGCCGCCTCGGCCCAGCCAGGCTCATGGCTTTATCCTCGGCCCAGACGTCACGGGGCTGCCCTGTCCCCAGAGGGCTCGGAGGGGGCTGGCCTCCAGCCTGGCGTCCTGTTTCAGGGCGCTGGGCCGGCCCCCCGCACCGCGCCCCTCAGTCTCAGGCGCTTCCGACCTCGAGACAGGCTGACCCCCGCCCAGGCGCTCACGCAGGCCCGGCACGCAGGGGCCGGACAGAAACCAGAGCCCGGCCGGACTGCAGGGCCGGTGGCCTGCCTGCGGGGAGGACGCGGGCTCCAGCCTGCAGTGGCCGCACAGGCGCCTGGCCGGGAGGGGGCGACACAGGCAGGAGGTGGGGGCCGAGGGAGGAGCGTCTGTGCCACGGGGAGAACCGGCCCCCAGGAAAGACAAAAGCTGGTGTGCTGGACACAGACACTGGACGGACGGGTCCGGCTGGTTCTTCCCCGGCTCGGCAGGACACTGCTGTGTGTCCTTTCCGCCTGGTCCCTGCGGGCCTCTGAGAGTGGCGGGGCTCGTCCCCAGGTGGTGGGGAGGGACACGCAGAGAGTCACTCGGGGGCTCCCTGTGGGGGTGGATCGCTGACCGGGCAGCAGAGGGACACCTGTCCCGGACGGTGTGTGCTCCCAGAGGGCCCATTGGCCAGGGCAGGGAGGGCCGTCCGGGAGCAGGTGTCCACACGGGAGAGTGTCCAGGAGCAGGTGTCCACTCGGGGAGAGTGTCCGGGAGCAGGTGTCCACTCGGGAGAGTGTCCGGGAGCAGGTGTCCACACGGGAGAGTGTCCAGGAGCAGGTGTCCACTCGGGGAGAGTGTCCGGGAGCAGGTGTCCACTCGGGGATAGTGTCCGGGAGCAGGTGTCCACTCGGGAGAGTGTCCGGGAGCAGGTGTCCACTCGGGGAGAGTGTCCGGGGGCAGGTGTCCACTCGGGGAGAGTGTCCGGGGGCAGGTGTCCACTCGGGAGAGTGTCCGGGAGCAGGTGTCCACTCGGGAGAGCCGTCCAGGAGCAGGTGTCCACTGTCTGAGCAGTGACTGTCCCTGCTCTGCGGGGCCGGGTGGGGCTGGTCCCGGACGCTCTGTGCCTGCGGGGTCTGGAGGGGCTGCGGGCGCTCCCAGGGAGCCCCTTCCTGCACGGCCCCCAGGGCTGCTGCCCACCCCAGCTCCTCACTGCCTTTCCCAGGCAGGAGCCGTGCAGCCCAGGGACAGCGGCAGGACAGACGGGACGAAGCTGCAGTGTGGCCACGGCCTCTCCTGGACGGGCCACCGCGAGGAGCCACTGGCTGTCCTTGGGCTCCTGAGAAGGCGCCGGACCCGCATCCGGGCCCCGAGGCTGTGCCGCAAACCGTCCAGGACAGAGCTGAGCGTGGCCGTGGCCGTGCCTCTCAGTGTGTGCGGCCCCGTGTCCAGCGTGACAGGTGTGTGTCCCTCCCCACTGTCCGAGGGCCAGAGAGACACACTGCAGGCATGAGCCAATAGGGACACCCACGTGCACGGCCAAGTGCCAATAAAACTTTATTTGCAAACCAGCGGGGGCCACCATCGTTCCCAGGGCTCTCCTCTCCGCTGGTCCTGGCAGGCGGCGGGGCAGCACAATGCTCTCACGCTGCTGCCAGGTTTTGTTCTTAATTTATTTTATAAAGCAGTGCATTTAATATTCGAACACCAACCTCACCTCCGCGACACCTTCCCACCCCCGTATTTTGGCTGTTTCCGTCCTGAACCCCGACTCCTGCCCCAAAGCAGAAACAGAACAATGTATTCTGTATTGTTATGAAGAACCGCTGAAAATGCTGCAAAAATCTCTCCTTAGAGGAAAGAGGGTGAGGACTGTTGTGTTTCACCCAGGGGCCAGTAAGCCCTTCGGTAAGAGATCACTACATGGTGTTCAAGGTTGAGCCTTGCGTGCATATGTGTGTGTGTGTGTGTGTGTGTGTGTGTATGTGTGTGTACATATATATGTGTACATATGTATATATCTACTGCTACCAGTTTTTATCTTATTTCTTTGTTTTTTTTTTTTTGTTTTTTGGGTCACACCCAGCAATGCACAGGGGTTACTCCTGGCTCTGCACTCAGGAATTACCCCTGGCCGTGCTCAGGGGACCCTATGGGATGCTGGGATTTGAACCCGGGTCGGCCGTGTGCAAGGCAAACGCCCTACCCGCTGTGCTATCGCTCCAGCCCCCATTTATCTTATTTCTTTCTTTACAATTTTATTAAATGTTTCAGGGAGGAAAATGGGGGTTTTGTGCGATGGGAAAGCCGTGTTCAATACCTTCACCAGCCCGAGGGCACAGAGGCTGTGGGCACCAAAAAGCCATCCTGGTGTCTGCCTGGAAAACCGCTGAGCTGCGGAATTCCAGGCCCCGACACAGGGAGTTCCCGAGAGGCCAGACCCCAGGCAGGCAAGGACAAAGGCCAAGACAGGCGCCCCTAGATGGTCAAGAATGAAAATATTGAGCCACAAAAAAACACTCAGACTAGGACTGGGAATAGAAAGGGTCGTGGGAAAGCGGAGGGGAGGAGGAGGGGGAGGTAGGTGGTTGTTACAGGACAAAGGTCGCTACAAGCTGTCTTGTGTTTTGCTTTTTTTTTTTTTCTTTTTGGGTCACACCCAGCGATGCTCAGGGGTACTCTTGGCTCTGCACTCAGGAATTACTCCTGGCGGTGCTCGGGGGACCCTATGGGATGCTGGGAATCGAACCTGGGTCGGCCTCATGCAAGGCAAATGCCCTCCCCGCAGTGCTCTCGCTCCAGCCCCGTGTGTTTTACCTTTTAATAAGGAAAATGGTGCTGGGCCTCGTTTACTTTGAGAAAACCCATCTGGGAAACACTTTCCCTGCCGTGCTGAGTTTCCACCAGCTGCTCCTTCCTCTGGGCAGTTGGGGAAGTGAGGGCTCACCCCATCCCGGTCACCGGTCGTGGCGAGTGAGTCCCCCCCCAGTCCCCCAAAGTGTGTCCTCCGCCCTGGGTGGGGGAGAATGTGGGGCCATTGCCCCCGGGAAAGCCCCCCCAGCCCCTCAGGGCCCCTGGGAGAGGACACGGCCTGCAGGAGGCTCCCGCCCTCCCGCCCACTGAACGGGGGGACCCGGTTCCCCCAGGCAGCCCCCGGCAGCCCACTGGGGAAAGGGTCGAGACGGGGCGGGTGTGTGCGGTGGGCCACACGCCCACTTGCCGGAACAGGACCTTCGAAACACGCTTGCGAAGTACCTGCTGGCAAGCTCTAGGCTGTGGAAGCCGGGTCTGTAACTGCGGATGTTTCCCTTCGTGAACGCCTCTTCACACAGAGGGGGAGTTGGGTATATGCCCTTCCAGGCCAGCAACGGGCACACCCGCCGCTTCCCGATGTCTCATGCTTCCCCCCGACTTGAAGGAGGGATTTCCGGGTTTTCCTCCTGAACGTGGCTGTGTGGATGTTAGCAGCGTTCCCGTGGCTTCCAAGATCTCGCCAGCGTCATGAGCCCAGGGCTGAGGGCCTGCTGGACGCTCACTCGGGGGGTGCTGACCGCCTGCCGTGGGTCTCGGGCAGCTTGGGCACACCTGGGGTGTGAGCGTGGCCGGAGGCGGGGCCCTGGGCCAGATTTCTGCTTGGGTTTGCCAGTTTGCCTTGGCAGGGAGGCAGGACGCCCGGGTAGGTGGTTTCATAGCGTCGGACAAGGTGGGGCCCACCCTCTCCTGCACCAGAGGGGGCGTGGCTCTGCACGTGCGGATACAGCCGGACAGTCAAGAATCGATGGCGCTGGGCATCATGGGCAGCAGCCGCTCACCACCCCCCCAACTCCGACCTCGCCTGCTGGCCAGCTGACCCCCACGCTCGGGTCCTGTGCAAGGGGCCAGGACTCACCCAGCTCAAAGGGGCGAGACCCTTTCTCCTACACCCTCCGGGGCGGGGATGGAGTCGAGGGCATCCACCCGCCCGCTCTGCTCCCAGCCGCCTCACGGAGAAAGGACACCCACGCCCACCCGAGGGTCCCTGCGCCCCAAACAGCAGCTCCTCTGCGCCAGAGGGAAGTCGGACGACGGGGTCATGTCAGGGGCGAGGAATGCTTTTCTTTCCTGGTGGAGGGCACAGCGGGCGATGCTCAGGGCGTACTCTAGGCTCTGAGCCCAGGAATTACTCCTGGCAGTGCTCGGGGGACCCTCAGGGGGGCCGGGGTTTGAACTCGGGTCCGCAAGACAAGGGCCCGCCCCGCTCTGTCAAACGGCACCAGTCCTGTGTCTTTGATCTGAGCAGGACGCCCCGCAGAAAAACAGCCCAGAGCTGCCCAACTAGGTCGAGGTTCAGTCAGCAACGCCCCTTCCTCGGGGGAGGGTTCGGGCCTCCCGGCCTGGGTTTCCGAGACTGGGCTGCCGCTTCCTGCTCGTGGTGAATAATTCATTATTTAAATACTTCGCGGCGCGTCCTACAGAGCCCCGCAGTGTATCGGGGGCCAGGGAGAAATAAGAGATTAATTTCACCTATATTTCAGCACTAAGCACATCCGAGGCTCGTTTATGTTGATTTGGTGTCACCGGATTGCGGTTGGTAATAGTGTTATGGTCCCCTCGAGTCCCCCGAGGGAGCAATCGGGGCGAATTAAGGAGGATCTTCTGCAGGTCATTAAGAAGGTCAGAGATCCGGCCTGTGTAATTGACTGAATTATTTGGTTTCAGAGAGAACAGCAGCGGGAGGAGTCGGGGGTTGCTTGCCGGGAACAGGGAAGGCGCTTCCCGGCACTGCCCTGTGAGGCGCCCCCAGGCCTGGCCGGAGGCAGAACTCGGGAGCTGGAGCCCCCAGAGGGACAGGGTGGGATTCGGGGTCCGGAGGCGGCCCCAGTGGGCCCGTCCGTCCCCGGAGCCGAGGGGCTCCACCCACTCGGGCCAGTCACAGGGGTCCGAGGCAGGGCTCTCTGGGGAGGGGCCGGGGGAGCCCCCAGAGGAGGCCGCAGGAGGACCCGGCCGGCCACCTGTCCTCCGGGCCAGCACCTGCCCAGCCTGGCCTCGGGCCCGTGCTCCCAGCTGCTCCATCAGCGTCACGAAGATCCTGCCCTTAAGCTCCGGTTGGCAGAGCCGCGGGTGGTTCGGCTCTGACTGACGCTCTCCCCACCCGCCAGTGCCCAGGCCGTGTCCCCCATCCTGCGTGCGGGACCCCAAGGCGCCACCCAGGGACGGGCCTCTCTCTCGGGCTTGCTCCTCCTTAACCTGCTGCCCCTGTGCAGGGGCGACCCCGGGTGCGGGCCTGTGACTCCGAAACGGTTTGCACGCGGGTGAGGTCAGGGTGCGTTACCGACGGTGACCCCGCCATGCCCTCCGTGCCGGCCACCTCGCGCTCTCTCCTGGGAGAAGGGCTCGTGGTGTGGGAAGCGTTGAAGACGCCCAGGTGAAGGGACAGGTCGGTGATGTGGGGCTGCCCAGGGCCAGCCGTTCCTGTCACCGCCGACTCTGTGGAGGGCATCGCCATGGGAACCGGCTCTCGGATCCGACGCCGAGACTGGGGGAGGGAACGAGCCCTGAGGTGAGGGGCGTGACCCCCGAGGTAGGAGAGCGCGGGCCTGTGGGGGTCCCTGCCCTCCCGGGAGACCCCCAGGGTCTCTGCGCCCACGCGTGGACACTCAGCCTGGGGGACACCTGTCCATCCTCTCCAGGACCACCTGCCGGTGCCCCTGAGCACGCTCTGTCCACCCTCTGGCCTCTGGCTTGGCCCTCCCTGCCTCAGGCCCGCGGCCTCCTCCGACCCCGGAGGGTTGAGCCCAACGCTCAAGGTTTGTGCGAGTCTCTGGAACAAGACTTCTGAAGACCTGCGCAGGGTCACACAGGGCGACAAGGCGGCTGCCCACGGTCACTAGTGTTTCTCCGGAGACCAGCCGGGATCCGTAAGGTCACACAGTGACCTGCCCACGACTGCGCTGGAGGCCTCGACAAGGTCCCACCGGGCTGGGCCCGAGGTCGCACGGCTGCCTGCTTCCATGGCGTGGTTTGGTGGAAGCCAGCCCACCTGTGGCCCCCGGGACAGGGCCCGGCCACCCACCCGGGGCTCTGGGGTCCCGATGCTGCACCCGTGACTGTGCCTTCCCAGGGCTGCACAGCCTGTCCCGGACTCGGGGCCTTCGGTGAGCCGTGGGGGCCCGTCAGGCCCGGGGTGCTGTGGACAGACGGTGGTCAGACGGTGGTGGGCGCGGCTGGCCTTCACAGTCCCCTTCCCCGCACGTCATCCTTCTCTGAGTTCAGTCTCCTCCGTGCCTGACTCGGCCACAGAGACGCAGTTACCGGAGGGACGGGGCAGCAGGCGAGGCTGGCGTCCTCCCCCGAGTAGGACGGAGTGGACACGAGGGGCGGAGGTAACCCAGGTCCCGCCCCGCCCACGGCCCCGGGGCCACGTGGCCTACCTGGGCCTCTCCTTGACTGTGGACGCCTGCCTGCAGGCTTGGTTTCCATGGAAATGGCAACCCAGGGTGAGACAGCCACTCCCAGAGGTGCGTCAGGAGCCCCGTGTCAGAGGGGGGCGGCCAGGGGCGCAGCCTGGAGGGTCTCCCGCCCGCGGCAGAGGTGACCGTGGATCTTGGCCAGGGACTGACCGTCCAGGCTCAGGAACGCCCCTTGGAGCCGCATTTTCACTGACTCACCCCCGGGCAGAGGTGCAGGAACTGAACTACTCGGGCAAGACGGTCGCTGCCGAGGGGAGGAGTGTGTGTGTGTGTGTGTGTGTGTGTGTGTGTGTGTGTGTGTGTGTGTGTGAGCGTGTGTGTGCGCGCGCGTGTGTGTGTGTGTGTGTGTGTCCGCCTGTCTGTTGTCTGTTGCTGGCTCCTGACTGGCCCACCTCCACTCAGAGCTTGTCCTTCCCCCCTCCCAGTGACCAGGTCACGGACGCGGCCCCCAAAACTGAAATGAAAAGGAGCGATGGCGCATCGGCCTTTGACGGGAGCTCCGGCACCCGCTCGCTCACGCCACGCCGAGCACCACTACCCCGCGGGAAGCACGGGGAGCGGGAGGGCGGGAGAGAAGCAGGTGCTGGAGAAGAGGCCTGCGTCGGAGCCTCCCTGCACCCACGCACCCCGCCCCTCCCCAGCCCCCCTGGCCCCCCAGTGCTGTGTTCTCCCTCGTGGGGAGACAGGGACGGGGGAGGGGCGGCACCCCGGCCTTGGCAGGCAGCAGTGTCCCGCGTGGTCAGTCTCTGTGCGGGTCCGAGCCGCCCCTGCTGCTCGCAGCCCTGCCACGCCAACACGGATCCCCACAGGCCGCGCCGGCGGTTCCTGCCTCCTGTGTGCAGCCGCCCCGCGGGGGCCTCCCGGGCCTGGCGCTCGGCCTGCAGAGCCGCTTCTTTGAAACGAGAGACTCGCGCTGGCCCCGGAGTGGACACAGCGGGGCTGACGCGGCAGCAGGCGGGCGGTGCGTGCAGGCTGGGGGCGGCCCGTGAGGGTGTCCGTGTATGTATGCGTGTACGTGCGTGCGCGCGCGTGTGTGTGCATGCAGGTGTGTTCATGTGTATGTGCATGGGTGTGTGCATGCATGAGTGTGCATGAGCATGTGTGTGCATGCATGTGTGTGCATGTGTGTGCGTGCGTGTGCATGAGCATGTGTGTGCATGTGTATGTGCATGCATGTGTGTGCGTGCATGTGTGCATGTGTCTGAGTGCATGTGCATGAACATGTGTGTGCACGTATGCATGCATATGCATGCACGCACGCTCATGTGTGTGTGTGTGTGGTGTGGGTGTGGGTGTGGGTGCGCACACAGGTGCACGGCGCATGTGCCCTGCAGCTGGCCCGGGCGGGCGGCAGTTCTGCCAGGCCTTGGACTGGTCCGGGCTGTGTGGCGGGGGCCCTTCCCGGGCGCCAGTCTCCATACCCGGCTCAAACAAAGAAAAGGTGTTTGCCAGCCCGGCTCGCTGAAGTCACAAGGCCCCGGGGATCCTGCAGCCGCTGGAATTCCTGCAGAGACGCGCCAGCCCGGGGTGCTGCTGGGCGCAGGCAGCAGGGAGGCGCCCGGCCGGCCGGGTCCGCGCCCTCCCCCCAGAGCCGCAGAGCCATGCGCGGGGCATGGACCCGGCGAGCAGCTCCCGGCGCCCCACACAGAGAGGAGCCAAAGTGTGTCCCGTCCACGGGTACCGAGGCCTGAGGACAGACGAGCAGGCGGCCAGCGGCTATGAGGTACGGCGGGACAGGGCTGGGCCCTGGGGGGGGCCGCCCCGCAGACTGCCCCGCGCTGGAGCTGGGAGGGCCCAACAGCGGCCGCGGCAGTTCCCCGAGTGCAGGGAAGAGGCTTTCTCAGGTCTCGTTCATGTCAGAGTCAGAAATGAGGGCACCTCGGTGTCACGCTGACCTGCAGGGGACACGCAGCGCCTGGCTCTGAAGGCTGCCGAGAGGGGCCGTGTGACCCCGGGTGGAGGCTTCGGCCCGTTTCTTCCTTTCCTCCTCCAGCTCTCCTGAGAAGTAGCTTCCCTGCAGTTTCCCGAGGCAGCAGGCGGGACAGTCCCCGCCTTGCCCTGTGGAGTCAAAGCCCCGGGTGGCGAGGAGGCCGGCTGGACGGGCCTGTGTGTGCAGAAGCCACTGTGTGAGGGACAATCAAGAGTGGCGCAGGGTGGGGCGGGTCGCTCTGGAACGTGTCTGTCGTCTGCACCTGCGGAATGCCACGGTCTGCCCGAGCAAATGCCCGGAGGTCTCGGCAGGCCTTGGTTGCTCCGGGAATAACCTAGGAATAACGGGGGGGGGGGACTGACCCCCCGCAGCTCCCTCCCCACTGGCGGTGCCCACGGCCACACGCACACCGTGATGGGTTATGGAGAGGAGGCTAGTCCGACGGCAGAGGCGCCCTGCTCCCCACGCTGAGCTTTCGGATTCCAGGTCACGGGCAAACCTGTTCGCCGGGGCTGCAGGCAGCTGCCTCCGGTTTCAGGTCCGGGACTGGGACTGTGTCCGAGTTCCAGACAGACGCCCAAGAGCGGCAACAATAACGTGCTAATTAAATTCAGGATTAGTTGTTCATTAGCTCATTGCCCACTCAACCGGCGCGAAAGGTGTGCAATTAGAATATAACTGAAAGAAACGGGATGCTATTATTCACAAGTAATTAATCGGGGCGGGAGCAGGTGGGGCCGGGGCTCGGTTTCCCACTGAGGACACAGCCTGGCAGGGAGAGGAGCCTTCCTGATTTGCATCGTTTTGCATTTTATAAAAGGGTCCAGGGCTCCGCTTAGTTTCATTTCTTTATTTATTTATGTGAGGTACACGGGTACAAAGCTGTGCGTGGCTGGGTTCCAGTCACAGTGCTCCAACACCCCGTCCCTCAGGTGTGTATTTACCATCACAATGTCCCCAGCTTCCCTCCTGCCAGCTCCCCACCCCCACCCAGTCCTCTCTATGGCAAACACTTCTCCTTCTCTCTCTCTCTCTCTCTCCTCTCTCTCCTCTCTCTCTCCTCTCTCTCTCTCCTCTCTCTCTCCCTCTCTCTCTCCTCTCTCTCTCCCTCTCTCTCCTCTCTCTCTCCCTCTCTCTCCCTCTCTCTCCCTCTCTCTCCTCTCTCTCTCCTCTCTCTCTCCTCTCTCTCTCTCTCTCTCTCTCTCCTCTCTCTCTCCTCTCTCTCTCCTCTCTCTCTTCTCTCTCCTCTCTCTCCTCTCTCTCTCTCCTCTCTCTCTCCTCTCTCTCTTCTCTCTCCTCTCTCTCCCTCTCTCATCTTCTCTCTCTCCTCTCTCTCTCTCCTCTCTCTCTCTCCTCTCTCTCTCCTCTCTCTCTCCTCTCTCTCTTCTCTCTCCTCTCTCTCTCCTCTCTCTCTCTCCTCTCTCTCTTCTCTCTCCTCTCTCTCTTCTCTCTCCTCTCTCTCTTCTCTCTCTCTCCTCTCTCTCTCCTCTCTCTCTCCCTCTCTCTCTCCTCTCTCTCTCTTCTCTCTCCTCTCTTCTCTCTCTCTCTCTCTCTCTCTCTCTCTCTCTCTCTCTCTCTCTCTCTCTCCCTCCCTCCCTCTTGGCCATTATGGTTTCAGTGCAGGTACCGAGAGGTCACCCTGTTTGTTCCTTTACCTCCTTTCAGCGCGCAGTTCTTTCCCGGAGTGATCACTTCCAACCACCATTGTCGCGGAGGCCCCTGCTCTATCCCACTGTCTTCTCCCCGGCACACGAGACGGGCTTCCGACCACGGACTGACCCTCCTGGCCCTGTCCTCCCTGACCTCGGGTGTCGGTCTCGTCCTGTGCTTTTCCTATCCCCCAGTGAGTGCATCCGTCTATGTCCGTCCCTCTCCCCTCTGACTCATCTCACTCAGCTCGATACTCTCCAGGATCCATTTATAAGCGAATTTCGTAACTTCATTTTTCCTGGCGGCTGCATCTATGCTGTGTGTAGATGTACCACAGTTTCTTTATCCAGTCGTCTGTTCTCGGGTTGTTTCCAGATTCTGCTACTGTGCTGTGATGAACAGAGGGTGCAGATGTGTGTTCTGGGGGTCCTGAGGGTATATCACGGGGCTCCCTTTTAAGCCTCCCAGGAGACTGACCGTGTTTCTAGTCCATCCCCTCTGTCTCCCAAGTGGGGTCAGGAACCAAACTCAGGCCGGCATGCATGTTTCCCTATGTTGGCGGGGAGCGTTTGGGGCTTGGCAGACACCCCACCGGGGCTCAGGAGCTACTCCGAGCACGCAGGGGACCAGGGATAGTGCCAGGGGTCACGCTGGGGTTGGCACGACAGGGTCTTCCCACTGTACTCTCCAGCCCCTTCCCCGTGTTTTATACATAAAGCGTCATTTCATTCTCGAGTGACAGTCACGTGGCAATGATGTGCCTTTCAGAAGACTGTGCAACCCCCCCCCCACCACATTCTGAGGCTTTTGCTCACTCATCCCCCAAGTCTCATGACCCCCCAGTTATAATCACGGCCCCCGTTGTCTCCACCTGCTGAAACGGGGTACCTCTGAAGGAGAGCCTCCTGGAATCTGAGTCTCCTGGGCCAGCCCCCCGCTGCTCTGGCCAGCCTGGGGGGGGCACCCCGGCCCCGCCCGCACCGTGTGTGGCCAGAGCCCAGGCCCGGCTTCCTCCGCTCCCCAGCGGGCCAAGTTTGGAGTCGGCAGCTAGGATCTGCGTGCCCTGTCCGTGTGAATTCGAGCTCTGTCCGCCTGGGAGGAACGTTCTCCGGGTTCCAAATACGCTACAGCCGCTGGACTGTGCTGCTTTCAATTTCCCCCGGGTCACGCCAGCAGCATTTACCCAAAACTCCCAAGAAGGGACGTGCTCGCTCCATTTCCAGGCTGGACGGATGCGAGAGGCTGATTAACAGCCCGTGACCTGCCGCAGACTGGTCTAGTGACCCTTCTCTCTGGCGCCAGCGCTGGGGCCATCGGTTAACCTGCCGGGGCCTTGACCGTGAAGGACCTAATGGGCTGAGAAATGAGCAGGTCTCTGAGCGTGAACTCGCAGAGCACAAAGGTGCTGGATTAAGGAAGCGCTGCCCTGCCAGGAAAAGTGAGTTTGGAGATTTCATTCCAGCAAAGCTGCACAGGTTTCCCGCCCTTATGAGGACCTGCCTGTCAGCCGGAGCTGAAGGTCTAAGGACCAAGAGTGACAGGGCCAGAGAGACAGGACAGTGGGGACGGTTGGAGACAGCCGACCCAGAGCCGGGAGTAAGCCCTGAGCATCACCGAGCGCGGCCCCCAACCAATCACAGACCACCATGAGGGCGCGGAGATTCTTGCTTATGGGTTTACAGATCATGGTACCCCCTGGCTCCAAAAGGCCCTAAACTGTTAACCGTGAGACGTGTGAAGTTCCTTCCTCTCCCGTCCCCGGCAGCAAACCACCCGCTCCGGAACCGCCTTCAATCTTTTTTTTGGGGGGGAGGGGTCACACCCGGCGATGCACAGGGGTAACTCCTGGCTCATGCACTCAGGAATTACTCCTGGCGGTGCTCGGGGGACCATATGGGATGCTGGGATTCGAACCCGGGTTGGCTGCGTGCAAGGCAAATACCCTACCCGCTGTGCTATTGCTCCAGCCCCAACCGCCTTCAATCTTCTGCGGAGAATTCGGCTAGGTTGGTCAGACGCAAGGGCGGTGCTGCTCTTCCACCCACTCTTGGATTTGACGTGGCATAAAGTCCTTTGGTGTGGGGAGGCACAGTTAGCAGTGCTCAGGAGTCACTCCTGGTAGTGGTCGGGGGCGGGGTGGGGGGCATATGGGATGCTGGGGATCGAGCCTAGGCCGGCTGTGTGCAAACTAACTGCCCTCCCCGCTGCTCTATCGCTCCCCGCCCTCACCTTGATTTCACCTGAATTGTTACCAAAAAGGCTCTTATTAAAAACAGTGTTCTGCTTTTTATTTAACTGCTCCGCTTGACTGCGGTGCCCCAGCCAGCCCGCCCCTGCTCGTGTCACTCTCTGTCCTGTGGCCAGCCCGGGCACGGAGTCTTTCCCTTCACCATTGTCCGCTCTGTGCTTTGTCTCTTCATAGCCACAGAGGGGGGACGTCGTCTGGGCGGGCCCGTCCGAGCTGCCTTATCCCCTCACAGGGGACTCTCGGCGTCCGGCTGACGTGTCGCCCAGGTAGGGCCCCATCTTTTCTCGGAGCGGAGGGATATTCTGCTGTCCTTCCTTCCTTCCTTCCTTTCTTCCTTCCTTCCTTCCTTCCTTCCTTCCTTCCTTCCTTCCTTCCTTCCTTCCTTCCTTCCTTCCTTCCTTCCTTCCTTCCTTCCTTCCTTCCTTCCTTCCCTCCTTCCCTCCTTCTCTCCTTCCCTCCTTCCCTCCTTCCTTCCTTCCTTCCTTCCTTCCTTCCTTCCTTCCTTCCTTCCTTCCTTCCTTCCTTCCTTCCTTCCTTCCTTCCTTCCTTCCTTCCTTCCTTCCTTCCTTCCATGGTTTGTTGATTTTTTGTTTGTTCAGGCCACACCCATTGATGCTCAGGGCTTACTCCTGGCTCTGCCTGAGGGATCACTCCTGGTGTACTCAGGGGACCCTGTGGTGTACTGGGGATTGAACCCGGATCAGCCACAAGCAAAGCAAGTGTTACCATTGCTCTGTCTCCGTGTGGCTAACCAGTTTTACCAACACCCTTTGTGTAGGTGACTTTGTCGTGCACTAACTGACCTTTCACCTGAGGGTTTACCTGAGGATGCCCAGGTCTCTTCCACTGGTCTGAGGGTCTGTTTCATTCACCAAAACAGTGTTTGGGTAACTATTGCTTTATAATGGATTTTAAAGTCAAGGAATGCAATGCCTCCTCACTTATTTTTCAGAATGACTTTGGCTATTTGGGAAACTTCACGTTTGGATATTCTGGGAAATTTTGCTTCCACAAAAAATTTTCAAAGTACTTAAGCTATGTTCTTGAAGGATGTCATTGGAATATTTTATAGGAATTGAATTAAATCCGTATAATGCTTTGGTTAGAATGGCCATTTACAAATGCTAATTCTTTCAAGTCATGCACATAGGATATTTCTCCATTTCCTTGTGTTCTGTTCTATTTATTTTAACGATGATTTATAGTTTTCATTGTATAAGTCTTTTTTTTAAAACTTCCTTTGCTAATCTTATTCCTAGGAATTTGCTATGTTTGGACACCAAGTAAATGGCTTTAAAAAAAAAAAACATCTCTTCTAGGTCATTTATATATAGCAATTCAATGGACTTATTGTGTTGATTTTGTGGTCTTCTACCTTATTGTACTGGTGGTTTTATAAGTGGAATCTTTAGGATTTTTCTATGCATATGCAAATAATTTTCTTTCTTCTTTTTTTTCCAAACTTGGATCCCTTTAAATCCTTTGACCTTTCCTTCCCCCCTCACCCCCGCCCAACTCTAAGGTAGGATTTCCAGTGCTATGTTGAACATTAGTGTGAAAGTGAACAGCCTTGCCTGACCTCAGAGGAGACGCTTCCTGTCTTACGCTATTGTGTACTATCTTGCCTGTGGCTTTGCTGTATACCGCCTTTGCTATATTGTGGCTAAATCCCACCTTTCCCCATATTTGTGAGAATTGCTATCTTGAATGAGTGTTGACTCTTGTCAAAAGCTGTCTTAGCCTCTATTAATGTGGTCATGTAATTTTTAATCTGACTTTTGTTGATGTGGTGTATTACAGTAATTGATTTTTTTGTGTATTGGGCCCTGGTTGTGCCCCTGGGGTGAATTCTGCTTGATCAAAGTGGACGATCCTTTCCGTGTCTTATGAAATCAGTTCTCTAAGATTTTTTTAAGGTTCTTTGCACTTATGTTTATCAGGGGATGTTAGTCTGCAATTTTATTTTTTAGTAAAGTCTCTCTCTCTCTTTTCTTTCTTTTTTTTTTTTTTTTTGCTTTTTGGTCACACCCGGCGATGCACAGGGGTTACTCCTGGCTCTGCACTCAAGAATTACCCCTGGCGGTACTCAGGGCACCATATGGGATGCTGGGAATCAAACCCAGGTTGGCCTCGTGCAAGGCAAATGCCCTACGCGCTGTACTATTGCTCCAGCCCCAGGTCTGGTTTTAGTGTGAACGTGATGTTGGTCCAACATCAGCTCTCAGGAAGGATTCCTGTTTCTTTGACTTTTCTGGAAGAGCTAGAGGAATATAATTAGTTTGTCATTGATGAGTTGGTAGAACTCACTAATAAATGTCTGAATCTTGGATTTTGATTTTGGGTAATTTGGGGGTGATTATTTTTACTATGGTTTTAGTTTCTTTACTTAATTGGCCTGATCTGGTTTTCTGTTTCTTTCCCCTGATTCACTATTGGGAGATTGTATACTTCTAACGATTTGTTTTTCTTCTAGGATCTTTAACTTACAGGCATAAGGCATTGTCTGCAGTACTATCTCACAATCTTTTCTATTTCTGATGTATTTGTTGTAATCTCCTCACTTTCATTTTTGATCTGATTTGTTATATGTTTCTGTTTATTTCTTGTTCAGTCTGGCACAAAATTTGTCAACCCTGTTTATCTCAAAAAAGGAGCATTTGGTTTCATTGATATTTTATATAATTTTTCCTTGGAATCTACATAATTTATTTTTTATTATTTAATTTCAATTTAATTTTTATTATTTAATTTTAATTTAATTTCATTTAATTTTTATTATTACCTTCCTTTTACTTAATTTGAATTCTGTTTTTGCTTTGCTCAAGTTTCTAGAGATTTCAAGTGCAGTTATTAAGATAAACTTGATTTCACGATAGAGGCCTGTATTGCTATACATCACCCTCTTAGCACCACCACTGTCACCTCCCACAGCTTCTCCTGCCTGGTGTTTTCTTCCTCATTCATTCTCAAGGATCTTTTTATTTCTTCTTCGATTTCCTATTTGACCCAAAGGCTGTTCAGTAGTATTTTGTTTAGACTCCAAGTGTTTTAGTTTTTACAACTTAATTTTTTTTTTTAATTTTGCTTTTTTTGGGCCACACCCGGCGATGCACAGGGGTTATTCCTGGCTCTGCACTCAGGAATTACTCCTGGCAGTGCTCAGGGGACCATATGGGATTCTGGGAATCGAACCTGGGTCGGCCGCGTGCAAGGCAAACGCCCTCCCCGCTGTGCTATTGCTCCAGCTCCACAACTTAATTTTTATAGCTAATTACTGCCATTAGAGCATTATAGTCAGGAAAGATGCTTGAGATGACTTCTATTTTTGTGACTCCATACAGACCTGATGTGTGCCCCAGCTCCTGGTCTGTCTTGGAGAAAGTTCCATGTGCGCTGGAGGAGAGTATGTCTTTGGCTTTTGTGGGATGAGAGCCTTCCACTTACCTACTGAGCCCAGTTCTTCCACTTCTCAGGTAGGGTTGTTTCCTGATTTTCTGCCTGACTGATCTGTTCAATAATGGAGTCGGGTCTTCTACTACTGTTTTGTTGCCACTGATGTAGCTGCTCACGTCTGTTCAAAGTTGCTTTAAACTTCGGGCTGGATCGATTGTACGTGGATAGGGCCCTTGCTATACATCCAACCAGCTTCCCACACGGTCCCCCAAGCCTGCCAGGAGTGCTCCCTGAGCACAGAGCCAGGAGTAACCTGAGCACCACTGGGTATGCCCCCTCTGCCCCCATAAAATAAAATCTTTGCCACCCATTCACTTGGTGCATAGAGGAAGACAAAGGTAAGACCCTCTGTGCATGAATACCCCCGTCAATACATGTCAATTCACATTTCTTAATACCTCTCCTCTAACTCCTCTGAAATAAACATGGCCGCCGTGCTTCCTGCAGGCACCAATTGTCAGAATGATTGTTTTCCAGTCTGTCGGGCTGAGCCCGTGTTTATTGTGAGAGATCAAGGGCAGCATCTTGCGAGCAGCAGAGGTCAGACTCTGGTTCCTGATCCAGCCACTCTCTTTGCTGGGGGTGGAGAGCACCCATCAGTGCTCAGGGCTGACTCCTGACTCTGTGCTCAGAGATCCCTCCTGGTGATGATCAGGGACCGTATTGCTACGCGGATTGAATCGCGCTTGGTGACACGCAAGCGAGCATCTTGCTCCCTGTTCTGTCTCTCTGTCCCTACTCTGAGCACTTTGATTGGAGAGCTCAACCCACTGACCTTTGGGGAACTTGTTGACACAAAGCAAGTTATTCCCACGTGAGCATTTTAAGACGTTTTGTGATTTTTCTCTGCTTCCTTGTCTTTCTTTTCCTTTTCCCGCTGGCCCGCAGTGATCTGCGTCCACGCCCTCTTCTTGGGAGAGTCTTCCTTCTGCTGCCAAGGGGCGTCTATTACTCTTTTACTTATCTCTTTTGAAAAAGATTTCATTATTGAATCACTGTGAGCTGGACCCTTCAAAGCTGCTCATGATTGGGCTTCAGTCATGCAGTGTTCCAACACCCGTCCCTTCTCCAGCACCTGGGTCCCCAGTTTCCCTCCCATCCCCACCCACCCTCCTCACCTAGTCACTATGGCAGGCATTTTTCTTCTCCCTCCCTCCCTCCCTCCCTCCCTCCCTCCCTCTCTCCCTCCCTCCCTCCCTCCCTCCCTCCCTCTCTCTCTCTCTCTCTCTCCCTCTCTCTCTCCCCCTCTCTCTCTCTCTCTCTCTCTCTCTCTCTCTCTCTCTCTCTCTCTCTCTCTCTCTCTCTCTCCCTCTCCTTTCGGGCATCGTGGTTTGCAATACAGATACTGAAAGGTTACCTGGCATATCCCTCTACCTACTTTTGACACTCCCTGAAGGTGCATCTAATATTCCAAGCTTACTTCCCTTGTCAAATTTAAAAGCAAGTCAGCCTCGAGTTGATCACCGAGTCCTTGTTGTTCTCCTCCTTTCCTCCGATTTATGATTTTTTAATGCGTCCTCCTGATTCTGAGTGAGGCACTTTGCTTTTTATAGAAGACCATTTAGTTTTTCTTGCCGAGCCAGTTTAGAGTCCATGAACACCTTTAGCTATTTTTCTGAAAAGGCTTTTTTTTAATACTCCTCCTTCAAATGAGTGATAACTTGACAGGAGAGAGGGTTCTTGGTTGGAGGCTCATTTCCTTCAAGACTGAATAGATTATGCCATCCCCTCCTTGCTTGTAAGTCTCATTTGAGAAGCGTGATGCGGTGATGCGGTTACTCTGAGTATCCTTGCTCCTCACAGTCTTTATCCTGCTTTGGTTCCTGACATCTTAATTTCCGTGAGTTCTGGTGTTCTCCTGTTTGGAACTTTCTGGACTTCCGGCATCAGGGTCCGTGTCCCTGCCCTCGGATTTGGGGAAGTTTCAGCGATTATTTCCTCCACGAACGTTTCTTCCCCTTTCCTCACTCTTGAATTCCTGAAACTGAAACTCCTATGATGTGGATAGATTTCTTTTAATACTGCCCATAAATTGCTTTATGTTCTCCTCATGTTTTTTTTTCTTTTTGGGTCACAGCTGGTGATGCTCAGGGGTTACTCCTGGCTCTGCACTCAGGAATTACCCCTGGCCGTGCTCGGAGGACCATATGGGATGCTGGGAATCGAACCCGGGTAGGCCTCGTGCAAGGCAAACACCCTACCCGCTGTGCTATCTCTCCAGCCCCTCTCTTCATGTTTTTAAATTACCTTTCCTCTTTATTTTTGGGGGACACGCTCCTGCTCAGGGTGCACCCCTGCTCAGGGCACGTATGCTGGCCCGGGGTGTGCGGCGGGGCTGGTGTGCCCTGCCAGTGTCCTACCCACTGTGCTCTCTGGCCCTTCTCTAGCTCCTCCTTCTCGTCACTGCTTTATTTTCAGCTGCTTCTATGAGTTTTTATTTTATTTGTTTGTGTTTATTTCCCCAAAACTCTAGAGGAAGCAGGAAGGGGGAGAGGACGCAGATCAGGACCCGCGAGGGAGGAAGTCGAGGAAAGCCAAAGAAACGAAATCAAATCTCAAAAAATGCCCCAAATTCTGATTACTTTGAAACTCTAAAGTTCCTGTGTTCCGCAGACACGGGGTGGATACTGTCCCCGTCACTCGTTCGTTTCTGCTTGAATGATGTTTCGAAGTATTAAACACAAAAGTGTTTGAAGTATTTAAGAAGACCCTTTCCTGGGCCTGGCGGTCACTCCACTGGGCAGCTGGTGGGTTGCCGCGTAGACGCCCTCCTCGGGCGGCGTGGGAAGTCCCGGCACGTTTGGCACCTTCGTGGGCGTTTGAGCCAAGCGCTGGCAAGAGAGAGTCCCCCGCTCCGTCCAGTGGCTGCGTCGTGGGGGCAGGGCTGGGGGCTGGGCATGGTCAGCTTGGTGCTGGCCAAGGGCTCACCTGTCCCACAGACTCCACGCCTGTGACTCGCAGAGACTGTGTGGCCAGGACACCCACTGGGGGCCTGGGGTCACAGGTCACCTGGGACTGTGCTCACAGCCTCCCCCCACCATGGGGCAGGTCCACCTGGGTTATTGCTGGGTTCCAGTGGGGCGTTTACGCGAGCTGCCACCTGGGTACTGTCTGCCCAGCCCTGGGTGCTGTCTGCCCAGCCCTGGGTGCCTGTCTGTCCAGCCCTGGGTGCCTGTCCAGCCCTGGGTGCTGTCTGTCCAGCCCTGGGTGCTGTCTGTCTATCCCTGGGTGCTGTCTGCCCAGCCCTGGGTGTCTGTCTGTCCAGCCCTGGGTGCTGTCTGTCCAGCCCTGGGTGCTGTCTGTCCAGCCCTGGGTGTCTGTCTGTCCATCCCTGGGTACTGTCTGTCCAGCCCTGGGTGCTGTCTGCCCAGTACTGGGTGCTGTCTTTCCAGCCCTGGGTGCTGTCTGCCCAGTCCCAGCTGGACCGAGGAGTGTCCCGTGGTCCCCACCAGAGTCTGACCAGGTCTGGGCTGCGGCAGGCGGTCAGCGGTCAGCGGTCAGCGGCAGAGGCAGCTGTGGCGCTGTCCCTCTCTGCCCTTGGCGGAGCCTGGTGGGCGTCTGCGCTAACGTGGCCCCCGGATTGCTAGACTGAGGCCGTGTGGAGGCTGAGGTGGGCGTCCGGCTCGGGTGGCCCCATCCTCGGTACCAAGGGCCTCCCTGGAGACGTGCTCCTCAGCTCCGAGCCCGGCTGCGGTGACCCCTCACAGAGAGTTTGGTTCCGAGCTGGACGTTCTCAGTGTGGCCACAGCGAATTCCACACAGGGCCCGAGTCTGTGCTCTTGGGCCGGCCCGGCACTGCCTCAGCCTCTCCGGGCGCCCTTGCCGCCTGCGTCTCTCCTGGCTCTGTCGGGCTCCTGTGTCTTTAAAGGCTGCGTACGCCCGAGGTCCTCAGTCATCCATCAATTCAAGGCATCCGAATTGGACATCTTCTTCCGGTCCCTTCAAAAGATGGCTCATGCCTCGGTCCCGCCAGGACCCTCTGCCCAGGGCGGGTGCTGGGTCTTGCACATTTCCTGCCGGCCCGTCCATGAAATGAAGCCGTGACAAACCGTGTGGGCCAGTGAGGCAGCAGCTAGCTCGGCCACCGGAGTCCGCAGGCACAAGGTGCGCCCAGGGCGACACTTGGTAAGCCCTGGAGATGCTTGTGGTTGTGGCAACCCGGGAAGATAATACTAAAATCTAGCCGGCAGAGGCCGGGCGCTGCTGAGCCCTCCAGGGCCCGGACAGCCCCTACCCCCAGCCCAGTGCCCAGCCGGATGTCCCGGGAGACAGCTCAGAAACCCACCAATCTCCTGCTCTGTTAAAGTATGGCGTGTCCAGGGGAATCTTCGAGAAGCCCCGATGCCCGAGGTCTTTCTGCAGGGGCCTGAGATTGGTCCGTACGGCTGACCCCAGGGCTGGCCTCACACTTCCCTACACTTTTCCCCGGCCATTTGTATTTCTTTGAAAAAGTTTCTGTTCATTTCTTCTTCCTATTTTATGGGGGGTTGGGTCTTTTTTCTTGTCAAGTTCTATCAGTCCTTTATATATCTTGGATATTAACCCCTTATCTTATGAATGTTGGGGAAATAATTTTTTCCATTCCGTGGGCTGTCTCTGTATCTTGGTCACGATTTCTTTTGAGGTGCAGAAGCTTCTTAGTTTAATGTAGCCCCATTTGTTCATATTTGCTTCCACTTGGTTGGGTTTGATTTTTTTTTGGGGGGGGTCATACCCAGCAATGCACAGGGGTTACTCCTGGCTCATGCACTCAGGAATTACTTCTGGCAGTGCTCTGGGGACTGTATGGGATACTGGGAATCGAACCTGGGTCAGCTGTGTGCAAGGCAAACGCCCTTCCTGCTATGCTATCACGCCAGCCCCAGGTTTGATCTTTAAAGGTGCGTTTAGCTTCAATGTCATGAAGGGTTCTGCCCATGTTTTCCACCATGTGACTTAGAGATTCAGGTCTGATGAATTCTGTTTGCTAGTATTTTGTTGTAAGCAGTAGCACAGCGGGTAGGGCGTTGGAACCCGGGCGCAGCTGACCCGGGTTCGATCTTTCTGTCCCTTTCAGAGAGTCTGGCAAGCTACGGACAGTATCCTGTCTGCACGGCAGAGCCTGGAAAGCTACCCGTGGTGTATTCAATATGCCAAAAAGAGTAACAAGAAGTGTCACAATGGAGACATTACTGGTGCCCGCTCAAGCACATTGATGAGCAAGGAAGGGGAGGACAGTGCTACAATGCTATAGTTTTTGCTGAGGATCTTTGCATCTGTGTTTGGTCATCAGGTATATCTGCCTGTGATTCTATTTTTTGGTGTTATGTATCTCTGTCTGCTTTTGCTATCAGGGGGATATTTGCCTCATAGAAACTGTTTGTAAATGTTTTTGTTTCTTGAATTTCCTGGAAAAGCTTGAAAAGGGTCGGAACTAGGTTCTCTTTAAAGATTTGAAAGAATTCACCAGTGAATCCATCTGGGCCAGGGCTTTTGTTTTTGGGGAGAATTTTGACCACCATTTCAATTTCCTTGATAGTGATGAGTCTGTTCAAGTATTTGAAATCTTCTTGGTTCAGTTGTGGGAAGTTATACGAATCCAGGAATTTATCCATTTGGACTGGAGCGATAGCACAGCGGGTAGGGCGTTTGTCTTGCACAAGGCCGACCCGGGTTCGATTCCTCCGTCCCTCTCCGAGAGCCCGGCAAGCTACCGAGAGTTTCCCGCCCGCATAGAAGAGCCTGGTAAGCTCCATGTGGTATATGTGATATGCCAAAAACAGTAACAACAAGTCTCACAGTGGAGACATTACTGGTGCCCGGTCAAGCAAATCAATGAACAATAGGACGATAGTGGCACAGTGCTTCAAGATTCTCTTGTTTCACAGCATTAAGATCACAGAGTAATTTCTGATGATCCTTTGAATTTCTGTGGTTTCTATTGTGATGTCCCCCCTTTCATTTCTGGCCTGACTCATTAGGGTTCTCTCTCTCTCTCTCTCATCTTGCTAGTGGTTTATCAATCTGGTTTATTTTCTCAAAGAACAAGCTCTTGTTTTTGTTGATCTTTCAGATTGTTTTTGAGCGTCTAGCTTGTTCATCTCTGCTCTAAATTTTATTATCTCCTTTCTCCTGCCTGATTTGAGCTCCCTTTGTTGGTCATTTCCTAAGATCTTAAGCTGTGAAGTTAAATTATGTGGAATCTTTCTTCCTTCCTGATGAATGCTTGCAGAGCTATAAACTTTCCTCTTAACACTGTTTTGCTGTGTCCCACAAGTTCTGGTAGCTCGTGTCTTCGTTCTTGTTTGTTTCCAGGAATCTTTTGATTTCCTCCTTGATTTCCTCTTTAAGTCACCGGTTGTTCAGTAGTGATCTGCCTAATTTCCAGGTGTTTGATTTGATTCTCTGTTTCTGGGTCTGATTAACTTCTATTTTCAGTGTAGCCTGGTCTGAAAAGATAGTTGATACAGTTTGTATCATCTTAATTATGTGGAGGCATGTTTTGGAGCCCAGCATGTGGTCTATCTTGGAGAATGTCCCATGACACTGGAGAAAAATGTGTATTCAGCTTTTGAAAGATGAAAAGCCATATATATATATATAAAATATATTACACATATATATAAAATCTAATACCTGCTCTTCCTTTTCTCCCCTCAAATAAAGTATTTCATTGGTGAACTTTAGTGCAGTGGCAGAACAGAGTTCAAATCTCCAGCTATTATTGTGTTGTGACAATATCTTTCTTCAAGTCTATTAGGACTTATTTTAAGTATTTTGCTGGTCCCTTATTAGGTGAGCGTACACGTAAGTATGTGAGTTCTTCATGATGTGCAGATCCCGTGTCATTAAAAGTGACCTTCACTGTCTCTTATAACCATCTTCAGCCTGAAGTCTATATGGTCTGATACTAGTAAGGACTCCCGGCTCTTTCGAGGGGAATGTTTGCTTGTAGGATTGTTTTCCAACCTTTGACTTTGAGTCCGTGTTTGCTCTGACTGTTCAGATGTGTTTCTTGCAGGCAGCAGAGTGTTGGGTTCAATGTTCTGAGCCATCCTGCCACTCTGTGTCTCTTCATGGCTGTGTTTAGCCCATCGACATCCAGAGAGATGATTGTGATGAGTTTTGTCTCATCTTTCTGCAGAAGTTTGGTGTGTTTGAGGGGGTTGTCTTGTCTTAAAGTAGCCTGTTTAGTTCTTCTTATAACAATGGCTTGGAGTCTATGAGGTTTCTGAGTTGTTGTTTATCTGTGAAGTTATTTATCGTTCCTTCAAACTTGAATGAGAGTCTGGCAGGGTAAAGTATTCTTGGTGAGATGTTCCGTTCATTGATTTTCTTCACTATATCCCGCCACTTTGGGCCCAAGGGCTTCTTCTCATAAGTCTGCTACGAGTCTTAAGGATGCTCCTTTGTAAGCAATTTCCTTCTTCGATCTTGCTGCTTTCAGTATTCTATCTCTATTTCTGTCTTTCGCCATTCTGATTAGGACGTGTCTTGGAGTATTTTTATTCGGATTCCGTTTAGCTGGTCCCCTTCGGGCGTCCTGGACCTGGGTGCCCGCACTCCCCGCTCTGGCAGCTCCTCAGCTCTGATGGCTCCGGCAGTTGCTTCTTCATCAGGGTTTTCGTTCTGGCCCTCGGGGGCCCCCATGGTTCTTAGGATGTTCTTGGATCCAGCCACCTGTGGGTCTACTCTGAAGCTCTTTCCCATCTCCCGCTACTGTCTGGAGAGTCTCTGCGCCTAATCTTGGAGCCCCTGACTCTGTCCTCAGCAGCAGAGCAAGTTTTCTCCCGTCTTTCATTTCACCTACCGGATTTTTCAGGTGTGTTGTTTCTGCTTGCGTTTTCCTCAATTCCGCTCTTATATTCTCTTGCATTTTGTTGGCCGTGCACTGCATTGTTTCTTTTTTCTTTTTTCTTTTTTTTGAGGCTAGTCTAAAGTCCCAGAGCAATCCTTTCTCTTTGAATAGTGCCAAGGATGGCAGCCATATGCCTACTACTCACTAGTGAAACAGCAAACTTATTTAACCACTGGCAAACCTCAGTAGTTTTTTTTTTTTTAATTCTTTTATTGATTCACCATGTGGAAAGTTACAAAGCTTTCAGGTTAAAGTCTCAGTTATACAATGCTCAAACACCCATCCCTTCACCAGTGCACATATTCCACCACCAATGCATTGTTTCTTTGAGCTTCTGATGTGTCCTTCACGGTTCCGTTCTGAATTTCTTATCAGAGAGAGATAAGAGATAAGAACAGATATCTGTAGCTGTTACCGGCTGGGTCGCCCGGGCGGGCATCTTCACTCCCTAAGCCTGGTGGGTTTCCGCGGTGCTTTACCGCCGTGACCTTTGCGATTTGGATTCTTGTGCTCATCACTGCTTTTGTGTTGTGGGCAGGGGGAGGATGTTAATTGGAGTAGGGGCTGAGGCCTAACGGCCTGATGTGGTTGGGGTGGTCGGGCTGCCCCAGGGAGAGTTTGAATAAGAGGCTGATGTGTGGTTCTTGCGGGATATGGTGGGAGAGATTGCCTGATGGCCACATGAAGGACCGTGGTGGAAACCACGGCCACCGTCCTCTAACCTGTGAGCTCGAGACTTACGTCCTTGCAGCCTGCAGCTCTGGTTTGGCACCGTCTCCAGCTCAGGCCCTGCCCTTCCAAGGCTTCTGCGCTGGTCTCTGTGTCCCTGGTAGGTTGGGATTTAGATCTCTCTGGCATCCTGTCGGCTGAGTCCCACCCGGCAACTGGTCCTGACTGCAGGGCGGGGAGATGGCCCCTGAAGGAGGGCTGTGACAAAGAGCAGGAGTGGGGCCCCAAAGGGCGGAGCACAGGCATCCTGTGGCATTTCCTGAGGTCTGGCTGATTGGGGCATCTGCGCAGGATTCTGGGCCTCTCTGGGCTCCGTCTCCCCGTCTGTGTTGCTGAGAACAGGACAAGACGTGCTCCCGAGGGCTGCTGGGAAGGGTAGCGGCGGCTCTGGCATGGCTGCACCCAAGCTGGGGTGCAGACGGTGTCACGCAAGTGAGTCGGCCGGGAGGGGCCCCAAAGGGAGGAGCACAGGACGAGCTGCATGACCTGAGTCCAGGGACTGAGTCCAGGAGTTCCCAAGGACTCCAGGTTTAGTGCTGGCAGCCTGGGTGCTGGTGCTCGGTGCTGGGCCCACACACTCAGTACCAATGGGCTCCCGCAGCAAATCAGCAGTGTGTGGGGGGGCGGGGAACCAAATATTTCTGGAAGTGATGCCAGAACTGAGCACCACTGCGAGACCCTCAGAGTGAGTCACTGCTGGGGTCGGCCTCCTTCTGCCTGTCCTGCCGCCCTTGGTGCTGAGTGAGATGAGGCCGGGCCAGGGGGTGACCACGGCTCTGACACGTGGAGCCCACATGGCCCGCGCTCAGGCATGACTCAATCACACGCTGACGCAGGGGTCGGCCCGCTCAGTTGGCGTGGGCGTTCCCGCCTGCCCCGGCGCTCAGCAGGGCTGGTGCTCACGGCCCGGGTGCCCGCAGCTCAGGGACCCACCAGCCCTTGGTAGGCCTGACAGGTCCGGAGTGAGGGGGGCTGTGCCCTGCGCCTGTGCCCCCGGGGAGGTTACTGGGAGCGAGTCCCACCACGTGTCTGTGCCCGGGCAGGGGTGGGTGTTCCTGGCTCCTGGGAAGCCCTGAGGGTCCCTGGGGGTGGGGCCACGTCACTGCCGAGGGTGTGGCTGTCGCATCCTGTGGCATTTCCTGGACGGCCACTGAGCCCCGGGCTCTGCACCCGGTGGAGGGGGTTGGCTGGGGGTCTGGCGCCTTCCTGGGCCCCCGTCTGCAGGGCCCGCGCTCCACGCCGGGGTCAGACGCCTTCTCTCTGGGCTCCCGCGAAGACTGTGGGCACCGGAGCTGACACCAGACCGGGAGCCCTGCCATGAGCAGGGCCCGCTCGGGGCCGGGCTGGGGGTGGGCGTGGGGTGCGGGAGGGCTGTGCCACTGGGTGCAAGGCCCCGGCCCCCAGGGAACGGGGACAGGCCTGGCCGCCCCTGAATGGCCTCATTGATGCCCAGCACAGCCGTGCCAGCCACGTCCGTGGACGCCCGAAGACTAAGTCCTGGGAGGGCAGTGGAGATGCTGGGCGTGGCAGAGGGACTCCCAGGGGGCTCAGGGCGCTATGCCCGCTCTGGAGCCATGTATTGGGAGGGGGTGGGCAGCTGCGGGGAGCAGGGGGCTCCTGAGGCCCCGTGGTGAGGAGAGAAGCCAAAGGCCTGGATGGGCACTCACCACCCCGCTAAGACCCAGCTCAGTGTCAGGTGCTGACTGGGGCCCCTGCCTGGGCCCTCCAGGACCTGTGCCAGCTGCCGCCCCCATCTGGAAGGGGCAGCACTGGGTAATGCTAACTTCTCAGGTCCCAGAAGGCCTCGGTGTATGAGCAGACTAAGCCCCAGAAAGGGGACGAGAGACCCCACCCCATAACAGGCGGAGACAATCGGAAGAATGAAGCTCTTCCCAAGGTACTTAAACCGCCCGCCACAAGCAAGTTCAATATTCTTGAAAGATTACAACCAAATCCAGCACACAATAATCTAAACATTCGAAATGATCTGCGTGTAGATAACAGCGGCCAGCTACCCGGAGGAGAGCAAGTTTGACTGGGTGCTGATGGCTAGAAATAGATCCATAAATAGCAGAGATGATGGAATCAGCAATCAAGGACTTTTAAAACACTCGTACCAAGGAATTGTTTTCCCCTGCATTGTCAGGGAGACATTATCATAATGGGGAGAGTGATGGTTGATACAGAACCAAATGGAAATTGCAGAGAAGAAAAATAATGACACTAACTAAATGGAAATGGCCCTGGATGGGCTTAACGGGAAATTGGATGCTACAGGGAAGAGATCCGTGCCCTTTCTTAACTGGAGACGCGAAGGGAAACAAGAGCAGGGGTGCGGAGAGAAGAGAGACTCATGGTTAGCGGGCAATATCAACACGAGGAGGTCCCTCAGAAATCATTAAGAGTCCCGGGAAATGTGCGTGAGAGCCAAACCGAGATCTGCAGAGAGAACAGAGACGCCGGTTTAGTTTTCACACGCAACACAGCAAGTGTCAGGCACTCACCCTCCGGCAGGCACACGGCTGTCACCGCGGCCGAGCCATCTGCCCCCCCGCCATGATAAACAAACTCGACTTTGGTGCTGTTGAGCGTGATGGCCACAGGAGTTCTCTGGCTTGTCCCCTGGTGGTCATCCTGCAGGAGACCAGCTCGCGCCGAGGACAGAGATGCATCCGCTCAGTGGGGGTCGCAGCAGGGTCAGCGCCGGTCAGCTCGTCCTGCACCTGGCGTGCGTGGTGGGCCCGGTGCTGACCTCCCATCTCTGTGGACCTGAGCAGCCGACAGCGACGGAGGGGGCCTTGCTGTCCACAGACCCCGGGAGTCCAGGGGGAGTCCAGGCAAAGCTGCCAGCCTGAGGTCAGAGTTTGGGCAGACCCCGGTTCCTTGAGATTCCACGACTCACGTTCTCATTCCTTGGCTTGTCGCCGGGCTCCTGAGACTCCCCCCCCCCCCCCCCGCCTCCTGCCGCCCGGCTCCCACCCGAGCTGCCCACCACGGGCTCAGCCGCCTCTTCAGCAGGAAGATGCTGTCGGGCTCGCCCTCCCCTTTCAAAGACCGGGAGGGTTGGAGAGATGGGACAGCGCGCGGGCTGCTTGCCTGGCGCAGGGCTGAGCCAGGTTCTGCCCCAGCCCCCATCTGGCCCCCTGAGCACCACCAGGAGTGATCCCCGAGTGCAGAGCCAGGAGTAGGGCCTGAGCACTGCTGAGTGAGGCCCCCAAGCAGCCACCACCCCAAACTCCACATGACAAGGACAAATTCCGCTCTCCCTTTGACGAAGCGAGTGGTGGCGACCCGACTGTTCCCCCAGAAACACAGCCTGGCGCAGGGACGGGAGCGGGCAGCGGGCAGGGCCTGGTCTGTCCACGGGACAGGAGGGAGGACAGTGAGAGCCCCGAGGGCGGGGGTCCTGGGGCCACCGGCGAGTTCTGCCTTCTCCCTAGATTTAAAGTGTTTGCATCTGGCTGAAGGGGGGACGAAGTGACCCCTGGAGGCAGACCCCACAGACCCCACAGACGGGCGCCAGAGTGGGGTGTCCGGAGGGGTGTGGTGGCTGGGGTCCGTCCAGCGCCAGACCAGCTCCTTGCAACCCCGTGTGTGAGGAGGACGGAGGAAAAGGCGCCAGGAGGGAAGCAGATGCGTGACGGGGGCTCCGGGGGGCGGGGGCGGATACCGCGGGCCTCTGGCCTCCGTCCTTGCGCCTGTTCCTGACAGCCGGGGTCACGTCTCCGCCTTCCCCAGCGAGCACCAGGACGGAGCGAGCTCACTGGGTCACCTTTTCATAACCAAGCTCCAAATGCAGGGGAGAATGTCTCCTGTGAGCCTAACTCGGACCGCTTCTCCTCCAGAGACACTGAGACGGCGCTGAACACGCGTCTCTGGGCAACGTCGAGGACTGACAGGCCCGGAGCGGGAAAGTAAAGGGGTGGAGGGAAATGGGGTGGTGCGGGCTCTGAGTAGAGGGTACCCGGCATCCCCCCGGGTGGGCGGCCAGAAGCTGCAGGACCCCAGCAGCCAGTGGGCGGCACGGAGGGCTCAGAAGGGCCCCTTTAGGTTTTTTTTTGCTTTTTTTTATTATTGAGTCACACCCGGCGATGCTCAGGGGTCACTCCTAGCTCTGCACTCAGGAATTACTCCTGGCGGTGCTCAGGGGACCCTATGGGATGTTGGGAATCGAACCCGGGTCGGCTGCGTGCAAGGCCAACGCCCTCCCCACTGTGCTATCGCTCCAGCCCCAGAAGGGCACAGCCGAAGGCCCCTGGGCCCCCTTACAGAAAAGGTAGGAACCCCGTTATCTGTGCTAGCGGGAGCCCCCTCCTCACTAATGGCTCTCGGACCCTCCCGGGTCCTGAGTCAGCTGCTTCTCAGGGGCCTGTGTGAGGGGGCCGCACCCTGGAGAGGGCCCTGCCCATCCCCCAGGGGACAGTTCTCAGGGGGCCCGAGGGTGAGGGGTGCTCACGCCCGTGACGTGGCTGCTGGTACCGAGGCCCTCGTGAGACGCGCCCCAGTCAAGGCCACTGGCCTCCATGTTTGCTTTGTCCGTCGTTGGAACTGGCGTTAAATGAGCAGCTGGGGGCCGGAGTGGTCGGACAGCGGGGAGGGCACTCGCCTTGCAGGCGGCCGGCCTGGGTGCGTTGGCTCAGAGGACCTCATGTGCTCCTCTGAGCCCAGCAGGACTGGTCCCGGAGCACAGAGCCAGGAGTCAGCCCTGGGCATCCCGTGCCCCAAGCCAGTGCATCACCCGCCCCAGGGCAGCCCTCGGCAGCGCCCGAGTTCCACTTTCCCGCTTGCTGCTCCCGGCGAGGGAGAGGGGAGGGGAGGGGGGCTCCACCCGCTGCCCGCGTCCCCCCGAGCCTGTGGCCTGGGGCTGGAGTGAGCCCCCCCTGCCCCTGCACGGAGAGGAAAGTCGCCCCTGAGCTCTGCCCGAGCTCCCCCTTGGGGGCTTCTCTCCCCGGAACAGTCTCGGGGGCAGAGTGACGGGAGACTCTGGGCTGAGGCGCCGAGGGGGGAGGTGCAGGTTCTCTGGAGGGAGAGGCCCAGGCTAGCCCAGAGAGCAGATAGGCCAGCCGCACCTCAGGCCGGGCCGTGGGGCCCTCAGAGGGGTCTGCGCCCGCCGCCTACGGGGTTGGTTTTCCCCGAGGGCATCCCTTGGGCCTTTCTCTGCAGCCGGGCACTGGGGGTGGGGGGAGGGGCGCTGCCACGGAAGCATCCGGAACCGTCTGTGCGTGTCTCTCTCTGTCCTTCTTCCCCGGGGCTGCCGCGGGAGGCGGTCCATGCTCTGGGGCTCCCTCGGGACTCACCACCCGGCTCTACTCCCTGCAGGAGGCCCTGTCTGCCGGTGCCCAGGGGCCGGGTGCATGAAGGACAGCAGGGAAACCAAGTCAGCAATTCTCCACCCGCCCCCTCCCCAACTCCCGTCTTTTTGCTACCGTGGGCGATCCCATGGGGGGCCATGTGCCCAACACAATGCACGGATATAGGCCCAGAACGTTCCAGAGGGTGCTAGCAAAGGAGCAGGCCCCGAGAGAGAAAAACTGCCCTCCCCGCACCCGCCCTGCCCTGGCTTTTATTTATTTATATATTTTTTAAGTTTTCATTTTATTGAATCACCGTGAAAAAAATTACAAAGCTTTCAGATGATCTCGTCTTTATTCTCTCTGTACTTTGAGTACGTTCCATATTTCAATGGAGAACTCTCTATTATTGTTTGGAAATTTCCCCCCAACAACCAGGCCTGCTGAAAAGGCATCATTTAATAATTTCTCTTCGCTGCTGAGCGTGAGGACCCTGAGTTCTGCCGCGGCCGCGCGGCTTTGGGTTTCTGATATTTTAGCCCAGAGCACAGCCTAGGTGCAGAGCTGCAAGAAGCCGCTCTGGGTGCCACGATGGGTCAGAAGACCTCTGGCATCACAGTCTTCAGGAGCGGAGGGTCCGTTTCTCGCACCACAGCTCTGGATCATACCTGGGCGGAAGGCGTGCCGGTAACGCCTCCCCCTCCCAGGACCACCTACAGGCCACGTCACTAAAAAGGTCCTACCTCCGGGTTGGGGGTCTTAGAGGGTGGCTCTCGCCACGTGGATGCTGCCGCTGCCGCCATTTTCGCTCAGAAAAACAGGGCAGAGAGGGCAAGTCCCTCCCCGCCGCCCCGGCTTTCAGCAGAACGACCGACTTGTGCACCCACAGGCCCCTTGTCCCTGCCAGAGGCGTCCCTGGGTGGGGGACGGCTGGGGCTGCCATTGGGTCATCAGACCACGGCCCCCAGAGCCCAGAGGGACTGGGCCACCTGAGGGCTGGAGAAGCGCCAGTGCGGGGGTGGGTGCGAGGGGCGCTGGGACGCCTCGTGGGTCCATTTCAGCGCGGGGGTGAGAGATCTGCTGCAGCTCGCTGCCCGTGGGGCGAGTCGGGGCAGACGTGGGCCGCGGGGCCCGGGCTCAGGACCTGCGGCCAGCCTGGGTTTCCGCCAGGAGCCAGGGCGATTCTGTTCACTAGAGGCCGGGGCCCCTAGGCCGTCCCCTGCCCCCCACCCCCACCCACCAACTCGGAGTTCCTGGAACTGGAGCTCAGGGTAGCTGGGAGCTCCCTCCCGGTGTTTGCAGAACAGGCTCCTGGAGGCGCCATTTGCATACATTAATATTCATGCTCCATGAGTGCGCAGTTCACTGGGCTCTGACAGCTGCAAACAGTTGTGTAACCAGCCCCAAGCCCTAAGGTGGGGCGTCGCCGCCGCCCAGAAAGTTCTGCTTGGTCTCTGTGTCCCCCCAAGTCCCGCCTGCCCTGAGCCCCGTCACCAGCCCACAGAGGGGCTTTGTGACCTGTCCCATGGCAGGGGCCCCTCACCACTTCCTGAATTAGACAGAGGAGCTTCCGGGGGGCTGCGGGCGGGTGGGGGGCAGCGGGCAGGGGTGCCACGCGGCCTCTGGCCAACTGTCTGCGGCAGCGCCAGCCTCGCCGGCTCTTGGGTCAGCTTCTCATGCGCAAAGCGGATCCCCAGGAGCACCCTGTGGGGAGCACCCCCGCCCTATCGGGGTGTGGCTGCCACGCAGAGCACCCGGGCCAGCGTAGCCCCCCGCGGTGCTCAGGACCCCTGCCCGAGGGGACCACTGGGCACGTGGACCGGGTGGGGGCCAGCCGAGGACCCTCAGCTCTGGGGGGGCCTAGGAAGGGACGAGAGGGTCGGGCTCAGACCCGAGTGGAATCCTGCAGAGAATCCGCGGCAGGGCGGCCTCCTTCCTGGGAACCCGTTTTTTTTTTTTTTTCTTTTGGGTCACACCCGGCGATGCTCAGGGGTCACTCCTGGCGGTGCTCGGGGGACCATGTGGGATGCTGGGGATCAACCCAGGTTGGCCGAGTGCAAGGCCAACGCCCTCCCCGCTGTGCTGTCGCTCCAGCCCCAGCACCTGGCTTTGTCCTGGGCGCCCCCCTCTCTGCTCACGCCCCGCCTCTCCCTTTCCTTCACCCCATTTCTCCTCACTGACCTTGGGACCCACCGGTCGTGTGGACCCCCACAGAAGCGTAACCCCATTAACTTCTTCCCGTCTGAGGCTAATGGGATTACGGGCCGGCCGAGGAGAATCCAGGGGGAGGGTCTCGCCTCGCCCCCCGCACAGCTGTTCATGTGGGGCCCTGGCCGAGGCCTCGGGAGCCAGGCGGCCTCCATGCTCCTGGCCTCCGCTGTTGCCGTGGAGACGTGTCCTGGCTGGGCAGGGCCACACAGGGGCCAGTGCTCGGCCACGTGGCTGTTGGTGCCGCCAGGGAAAGGTCCCGGGGGCCCGACTCACCCCCTTCCCTCCTCACGGTCCATCCTCCCCTTTGGAGAAGGTGCGAAGAGCAGCCCCTTGAGGCTCCTCCTGTGAACTGGGGGCGTCTGGGCCAAGGGTTGCAGAGGCCAGAGCGGAGGGCGCTCCTCAGCCCCAGAGAGGCATGGGGCAAGGAAGTCTCTCTGTCTCCTCTCCCTTTCCCTCTCTCTCTCTCTCCCTCACTCCCTCTCTGTCTCTCTCTCCCCCTCTCTCTTTCTCTGTCTCCTCTTCCTCCCCCTCTCTCTCGCTCTCACTCTTTCTCTCTCTATCTCCTCTCTCTCCCTCTTTCCCTCTCCCTCACCCTCTCTCTCCCTCTCTCTCTTTCTCTGTCTCCTCTCCTCCTCTCCCCCTCCCTCCCTCTCTCTCCCTCCCTCTCTCTCTATTTCTATCTCCTCTCCCTCCCCCCTCTCTTGCTCTCACTCTCTTTCTCTCTGTCTCCTTTCTCTCCCTCTCCCAGTTCACTCTCTCTCTCTCGCTCTCACTCTTTCTCTCTCTGTGTCTCCTCTCTCTCCCTCTCTTTCCCTCTCCCTCACCCTCTCCCTCACCCTCTCTCTATCCTTCGCTCCCTCTCTCCCCCTCTCTTTCTCTCTCTCTCTCCCTCTCTCTTTCCCTTCTCTCTCTCCCCTTTCTCTCTCCCTCTCTCTCCCCCCTTCTCTCTCCCTCCCTCTCCCTCTCTCTCTCTCTCTCCCTCTCTCTCTCCCCCCTTCTCTCTCTCTCTCTCTCTCTCTCTCTCTCTCTCTCTCTCTCCCCCCCTCTCTCTCTTGAGGCGGAGGCATCCTCAGAACTCCCCGTGGAGTGCCCAAGTCAGGGTAATTTTGGCTCGATTTCCCGGGATGCCAAACGGCCTGGGCCGCCAGCGACGGGAGAGAGCCGGTTAGTCAGCGCCGAGAGGGGGAAGAGATTTCCACCAGGTACGAGAAGCGGCTTCCATTTCGAGAATCATCAACTTGCATTTTCAAGGCGGGAGAAAATGTTGCAAATGATAGGAAACATAATCGGACACGCCGAGAGGAATACTTAAGGAATCAGGGGAAATCTACCTCTTTGATATACAAAATAGTTCGGCTGAATTTGACTTTGTAACTGGGTAATTAACATGCCTCCGTCCCGGACTCACTCCAACCCCTCTCCGCCCTGGTGTTTGCAGAGAAACCTCCAGCCTCGCCGCTCCCTCTCTCCCTCTCTCTCTCTCTCTCCCTCTCTCTCTCTCTCTCTCCCTCCCTCTCTCTCTCCCTCCTTCTCTCTCTCTCCCTCCCTCTCTCTCTCCCTCCTTCTCTCTCTCTGTCTCCCTCCTTCTCTCTCTCCCCCTCTCTCTCTCCCTCCTTCCCTCCTTCTCTCTCTCTCTCCCTCCCTCCTTCCCTCCTTCTCTCTCTCTCTCCCTCTCTCTCTCTCCCTCTCTCCCTCCCTCCTTCCCTCCTTCTCTCTCTCTCCCCCTCTCTCTCTCTCCCTCTCTCTCTCTCTCTCTCTCTCTCCTTCCTACCTGCTCGCGGGAGGGGGGCTCCCCGGGGAGGGGGCAGCCCCCCCTTCCATCCTCTCCTTACACAGCCCGGGAAGCCGCCTCCTGCCCGCGCCCCGCCAGGGGGAGGCTGATGGGAATCACGGCTCCTCTTTACATCCCAATTTGTCTCATTTTCCGGCCAGAGCCCCACCAGACCACCCTTGAGAAGCAGAAGCGAAGGGGAGAGGCGGCGAGGCGGTGAGCCCGACCTCCCCCGTTCGACTCCCGACAAGAGCACAGTCCCGCCATTCGCAATCAGATAAGGGATATTATCTCGGTAATAAAAGGCAATTGAGAAACTAAATGAAAAATCTAATGCTTTTCATGCTGATTTATTTTAGATTAGAAAAAGTTAAACCAGATGTAAACACGGAGAGGTGGAGCATGAAGAGGGGCTCGTGGCGGAGGAATAAATCTCAGCTCTGAGTTATTACCGGTGCAGGGTTGCGTTAGCCAGAAAATGCACCGTGGCCCTAAGCTGCTCTGACGTCAGTTACTGCCGCAGCAGACTCCAGAGCACTGGCGTGAAGTCAGCCAGCGTCCTGAGGAGCTGGGGGCAGTGTGCTCCCACGGCCGGACTCATCTCAGTGCTCGTGGGAGGCTCCGGTATGGGCAGGCGATGGGGCTCTGAGAGGAGTCGGGTGAGCTCCTTGCCCTGCGCTGATTCCCGACACGGCGGGCCCAGGGCTGCCCCGGGCATGACTGGGGCATGGGGTCGGATGGGGACTCGCTCCGTTTTCTCCCCGTGTGTAGACCTGGGCTCCCTAACCATTCTCTCCCCACCCTGGGCTGGTGCGTGAAATTTCAGACCCAGGGTAACTTGCTCACGACTTTTCCAAGGCCGGACCCACTTCGGACAGAGCCTGCGCCCCAGGCACGAAAGCACACGTAAACACGGGCTAACATGGAAGAGGATGCCCTAGACACTGGGACTGGCCTGTCCCAGCTCTGTGCCCTTGGACCATGGCAGCATCTGTCCTCAGCTCTGTGTAAAACGCAGAGAGAACGCCAGCTTGGAGGTACCAGCGGAGAGGACAGGGAAGCCCCTAGCCCAAGGCTGGGAGAATTCACTGAGTCGGTGTGGTGCTCACCCACAGTGCTCCATCATGAAGCCTGGGAGCCCGGTGGGACGCATTCAGGACGTTTCTCTTTGTGCCGGAGCTGGGAGACCACACAGCCCTGCAAGGACCCACGGGAAGCTCACGGACGCCTTGGCAATAATGTATATGAATATTCACGCTGGATGGAATAAATTAGTATCATAAATAGCCTCAGGTTAGTTCAGGTACCCGTTTCACTGTCAGATTAGTTTTCTGAAAACTCAGAGCAGAGGAGTCCGGAGTTTCAGAGCTTTGTGGGTTTTAGAATTGCAGATAAGGGATTAGGGATCTGTCCGTGGGTAGTCGAATATCTTCAGGGAGAGTTTGTAAGCAAAGAGAAAAGCAAAACACAATCACACGTTGGCTCCTCCAGGCAGGGCTTGGGAAGATCAAATGAGAGAGTGAGAAATTGGTCTTGCCAAAGCGCTTTTCCTCGGGAAGTCTCTGGAACAACAGGACCTGGACATGCTTTTCCTCGGGAAGTCTCTGGAACAACAGGACCCGGACATCCGGGTCTCCCGTGGGTGCCGTCTCAGGCCCATGAAGCTGGTCACAGCTCACTCACTCGGGGACAGCGATGGGAGGAGGGGCATGCTTGGGTCAGGGCTTCCGGGAGCAGGACAGTGGGGGGTGCGGTGAGAGGGCAGCCCCGGGCCGGGCTGGCGGGGTCCCGAGTCCCCTCCTCTGTGGGCTTGCAGACCCTGGGGCCAGCACGGCGGGCCCTGCGAGGACCAACGTGCGCTGACTGACGTGTGTGTGAAGGGCGGTGGCACCGCGGCCTGGACTCTGAGGCCGACTCTGCTCCGCGGGACCCTCATTGCGCGGGGGCCCTGCTGGGGTCTCCTTCTGGAGCGTGTGCAGCTGCTCTGTGCCTCAATTTCCACGTCTGCCGAAGGGAAAAACCTCGCTCTGCTTCTCCCCAGAGGCGCTGCTGAGCTCCGGGGCTGAGTGTCAGTTGGTGGCACGTCCCCAGGGGGCCCCCAGCCCGGGAGCCTCTGGCAGGGATGGAAAGCGGAGCCCAGATCTCCCCTGCTGCTCCTTGGGGTCACCTCCTCGAGGGGGCGCTGTCTGCAGGATGTGGCGGGGGGTGGGGGGCCTGCAGCAAGCAGGGGGGAGGAGGAGGAGGTGCGGGCAGGGCATTTCTTATGGGAAAGACATTTCTTTTCCCTTTAGTTTTGGTTTTAGCACCCCCTGCCCGCATCTCCCCCACATGCGCGTGTACACACACACACACACACACACACACACACACACACACACACACACTGCTCAGGGCTTACTCCTGGCTGCACTCAGGGACCACTTCCGGCAGGGCTGGGAACCAACCGGGGTGCGGGGGTCTGACCCCAGGTAGGGAAGTTCCCTGCAGCCCGCAGCCCTCCCAGGCTGCTCTCAGAGAGGAGAGTTCCCGGCCCTTCCCTCCACGCCCTTCCGCACCAGCGCAGACCTGCCTGGTGCCGCAGCAACGGCCTTGAACCCAGGGGCCAGCCCAGCGCCCACCGTGGTGGGGCAGAGGGGCAGCGGTCACATGTGGCCGTCCCCTCCCACAGTCGGGGCTGGAGCGTCACAGGAATCGCTCAGGGAGACCCCAAAGAGCTCCCAGAGGGTTCGAGGAGCCAAAACATCCTTCCTGCTGCTCGGGCGCGGGCGGGAGGCCGCTCCCCGCTGGATCTCGCCCTCGCCAGACAATTAGGCAGCAAAGGCAATCAGCGGCACCCACGTCGCAAATGAAGGAGGGAAATGATCTCTGCGCACAGATGATATGATCTAATATGTAGGGAGCCCTGAGGATGGCACCCCCAAGGCCTCCTGGAACTAATCAAGGAACCAGCACCGTCGCAGCATACAAAATGAAAGCACAGAAGTCACTTGCTTTTCTGGACGAACTTTCCAACCTTTTTCTGGAGTCGGGCACCAGGCTCAGGGCATCACAGGGGTGAGGCTGGCAGCTGGCCGAGCCCCGTTCCCTCGGCTCATCCACAGACAGGAGAAAATCTGAAGGAGAAACCGTGAGAACAATTCCACCTCCTGGAAACGGCAAGGAACACAGTGATGGGTGGGGGCTGTGAGAGACTCCAATGATGGCACCGAGGAAACATCCGCGAGACGATGAAGGGAAACGTGTTGGGGGAAGCTGAGTCACAGGGAGACGGGGCGTCGTGCAAAGCCATCACTGCCCCCAACACACATTGATCTACACAATCCTATGACAGCCCCAGGGACCTTTAAAATTTTTTTTGTGTGTGTCATCTCAAGGGATTCCAAGGAGCCAAAATGATCTGGCAAAGTAACAAGATGGGGAGACCCCTGCTTCCTGGTCTGGAAACTTAAGTCAAAGCTCAAGTAACTTAGTGGTATAGAATTAGCATGAAGGTGCACAGAGATGATGCTAGAATACAGAAAGCCCCATTCTCCCCCCACCGCCCCCCCAGGACTCTCTCACACACGGCCGGGCAATATTCAATGAAAAGCGCCCAGCACTGACCCATCGAGTGAGTTACCCGCTGCTCGGCCTCTCCCTGGCCCCGCTGTCATGAGCCATTTCTAAATTACTCATCACCCGCCTTTCCCGGAACCCTTTCCCCGCTGCCAGCCTGGAAGGTCCCTTCCCTCACTCCCTGTCCCCGCCCCCGCAGCCGGGGGGCTCCCGGCCCTCCTCCCTGGCTTGGGCTGCTGTGATTCTGCCTGTGCTCAGCGCCTCCGAGGGGATGCGGGAACTGGCAGAGTTTGTCCTTCTGTGCTGGTCTCATTTCGCAGAGCTCCGAGGGGGCGGGCGGGAGTCGGCGCTTGCTCCCTGGCGAGGCTGAGGGCTGCTCTGTGTGCAGGGCGGGGGGCTGTGTTGGCAGGCGAGAGCTGGCCCCCCGGCACTGTCCTTGCCAAGACCTTTCCCCGGGCACAGCCGGGATCAGCCCTCCCGCCCGCCCCCTGCGAGCGGAGCCGGCAGGTGGGCCAGAGATAGCAGAGCGGGCCAGGCTTCGGGCCCGCTGGATCCCCAAGCTCGGCCGGAAATAACTCCCGAGCACAGAGGCAGGAGGGAGGAAGCCCCGGGCACCGCCAGGTGTTACCAAAGCCCCGCTCCCAAACCAAACGTTTTTCTTTTTCTTTTTCTTTTTGGGTCACACCCAGCGATGCTCAGAGGTTACTCCTGGCTCTGCACCCAGGAATTACTCCTGGCGGTGCTTGGGGGACCATATGGGATGCTGGGGATCGAACCCGGGTCGGCCGCGTGCAAGGCAAACGCCCTCCCCGCTGTGCTATCGTTCCGGCCCCAACCAAACGTTTTTAAACGGGTACAGTGAGGGCAGAGATCCAACGGAACAGACAAGGCCCTGACTTTGAGCAGAGCAGACCCTGTTCTGGTTTTGTTTGGGGCCACACTTGGCAGTGCTCAGGACTTACTCCTGGCTCTGTGCTTAGGAATCAGGGGCCTTGAGGGGTGCTGGGGGTCAGATTCTGGTTGGCGTGTGCAAGGCAAGCTCCCTACCTGCCGTACTATCTCTCCTACCCTGATATTTTTTTTGGGGGGGGTCACACCTGGCGATGCTCAGGGGTGACTCCTGGCTCTGCACTCAGGAATGACTCCTGGCGGTGCTCGGGGGACCCTATGGGATGCTGGGGATCGAACCCGGGTCGGCCGCGTGCAAGGCAAACGCCCTCCCCGCTGTGCTGTCGCTCCCGCCCCCTGACTTTAAAGAAAGAGACAGTTCTGCACAGTAGAAACACAAGCCCGAGACGTCTCTGTTTGCCTTCCAGGGCCGGAGCCGGCTGCCCCCTGCTGCCGAGGACGGCCGTGCCGGGACCAGGCATGAGGACCTGCCCCCCACAGGTGAAGCCCGCACGTGCACCCTTTCCTTTGCCTTTATGATAATGGAGCGGGCGTTGGCGTGGAGTCCGCAGACGGGGGCACGGGCTCCGCGGCTCGGAGAAGCCGGGCTGATTAGAATTCCCGAGCACACAGGCCTGCGGCGCGGAGCCCAGGGCGCGCTCCTGCAGGAGCCCAGGTCCGGACTCGCCGTGGGGGGCCGTCCTGGGGTCTCGGGACTGGCCAGAGGGTGTGCAGGGGTGCGGGCAGCTGAAACGCCGCCCGCCCGGCTCTGCCTCCCGCCCTCAGCGCTCAGGAGCCGCAGCCGCACAGGTGAGAGGTTCCACCCGTCACTTCCAGGCGGGCGTGAGTGGACGGCCCCTCGGGCGCCCGGCAAAGGCCCTGCTGAAGGCAGGTTTCCAGGTGCAGATGCGAATCCCAGTTTCACTGTGAACAGGGAAGAGGGGCAGCTGTGAGCAGGTCTGTGTGTGAGCATGTGTGAGTGTGTGAGTGTGTGTGTGTGAGTGTGTGAATGAGTGTGTGAGCATGTGTGTGTTTGAGTATGTGTGTGTGAGTGTGTGAATGAGTGTGTCTGAGCGTGTGCGAGTGTGTTTGAGTGTGTGTGAGTGTGTATGTGAGTGTGTGTGTGAGTTTGTGTGTGAGTGTGTTTGAGTGTGTGTATGTGTGTGGATGAGTGTGTGAGTGTATGTGTGTGAGTGTGCATGTGTGTGAGTGTGTGTGAGTGTGTATGAGTATGTGTGAGTGTGTGAATGAGTGTGTGAGTGAGTTTGTGTGTGAGTGTGTATGAGTATGTGTGTGAGTGTGTGTGAATGAGAGTGTGAGTGTGTGAGTGTGTGTTAGTTTGTGTGTGAGTGTGTATGAGTATGTGTGTGTGTTTGAATGAGTGAGTGTGTGTGAGCGTGTGTGTGAGTGTGTGTGTTTGTGTGTGAGTGAGTTTGTGTGTGAGTGTGTATGAGTGTGTGTGAGTGTGTTTGAATGAGTGTGTGAGTGTGAGTGTGTGTCAGTGAATTTGTGTGTGTGAGTGTGTGTGAATGAGTGTGTGAGTGTGTATGAGTATGTGTGTGAGTGTGTGTGAATGAGTATGTGTGTGAATGAGTGTGTGTGTGAGTGTGTGTGAATGAGTGTGTGTGTGAATGAGTGTGTGAGTGTGAGTGTGTATGAGTATGTGTGTGAGTGTGTGTGAATGAGTGTGAGTGTGTGAGTGTGTATGAGTATGTGTGTGTGAGTGTGTGAATGAGTGTGTGTGAGTGTGTATGAGTATGTGTGTGTGAGTGTGTGTGAATGAGTGTGTGTGAGTGTGTATGAGTATGTGTGTGTGTGAATGAGTGTGAGTGTGTGAGTGTGTATGAGTATGTGTGTGTGAGTGTGTTTGAATGAGTGTGTGAGTATGTGTGTGAGTGTGTGTATGTGAGAGTGTGTGTGAGTGTGTGTGAGTGTGTGAGTGTGTGTGAGTGAGTGTGTGTGAGTGTGTTTGAATGAGTGTGTGAGTATGTGTGAGTGTGTGAGCGTGTGTGAGTGTGTATGAGTGTGTGTGAGTATGTGTGAGTGTGTGTGAGCGTGTGTGAGTATGTGTGAGTGTGTGTGAGTGTGTGTGTGAGCGTGTGTGAGTATGTGTGAGTGTGTGTGAGTGTGTGTGTGAGTGTGTGTTAGTTTGTGTGTGAGTGTGTGTTAGTTTGTGTGAGTGTGTGTGAGTGTGTGTGAGTGTGTTTGAATGAGTGTGTGAGTATGTGTGAGTGTGTGTGAGTGAGTGTGTGTGAGTGTGTGTGAGTGTGTGTGAGTGTGTGTGAGTGTGTGTGAGCATGTGTGTGAGTGTGTGTTAGTTTGTGTGTGTGTGTGTGTGTCAGCACGTGTACAGATGCCACTCCCCTGCCTGCCCAGAGCTCCCAGCTCTGACGCTGCGGACACAGTAGGGGACGCCCCGGCCTGGCTCCTCCTTCCGCCTGTGGAGACGCGTCTCAGCGCTGCTCCTTTGGCCCTGCTTGTCCCCGGTGGCCTTCGGGCATCTCGCTCAGGAGGGACCCACGGGCTCACGGGCTGGGGTCACTGCGGGACAGGCCAGGCCCTCGGGCCCACTGCAGAGTCTGCTCCGCCATGCCCCGGGGCCGCAGGGGCAGGCGCCTGAGCCAGTGCCGCCAGCCCTGCCTGGCCGCCCGGGCGGGAGGGTCAGCAGAGCCCCCCTCCCATCCCCCCACGGGGCCTGGGCCGCAGTGGCTGACCGGGTGGGGCGGAGACGGGTGCAGGTTCGAGGAGGAAATGTGAGGGAGAGCCGGGTGGGCAGGGGGGGGGGTCCCCGGGGAAGGCTGGGGTGGTGGGCGGGGCGGGCTGAGGGGCCGGTGGGAACGGGTGTCTCTGGACTGGGGGTGTTTTCCACACCGGCCCCTCTTGTGCGGGAGGAGCGCTCAGGTGGGCCCACGAGACCTGCAGGGCCGCTGGCCGTCGGGGGCGGCCCCGGGGGTCCCTCCTGCCCCGTGGCTCCCCACGGCCCCTGTCACCTGGGCACTGGGGGGCCGGAAGCGAGATTCTCCCGAGGGCAGCTTCTCGGGGGAGCGGCAGGCCAGGGCAGAAGGGGCAGCGACCAGGCTCGCACCCGCCGTGGGCCGGGTGGCACCCCTGGGCGTCCCCGCGGGCCTGGCGCGGGCACCAGGCTGGCACGCTCCCTCCCTGCCGCCACGTGCCCCCCGGGGCGTGGTCGGGCACAGCCAGGCAGAGGAGCCGGGTCTCTGCCGTCCCTTTGGCACTGCGGCTTGGGGGGCGCGTCTGACGGGCGCCACTGGGGTGCCACGGCCCCCCACGGCCCAACTGCCGGGCATGCTGGGAGCCGGGGGTGCACCCGGGGCTCAGGCCTGGCTGGGGGGGCTGCGATTGAGCGTTTGGTGCCGGCAGCCCCCACCTCGGTCCTCAGCGCCCCCTTCTCTCCGCCCCTCTCCTGATTCCGAGTGCAGCCGTGGGGTCGGGGGCTACGGAGCCCCCCGGGTCCTCTGAGCCCCCGAGGTGCTGGTTGATCTCGTCCCCGTGTGGTGGCCGGGCAGCTGGGCGCCGTGGGACCTGCAGGGCCAGACTCCAGCCCTCAGACTGGGCCCCCGGGCCCGGAGACCCCAGACCCCTGGGAGACAGAGGGGTGGTCCGCGCAGGCCCACTCACCCGCGGGAGCGGGGCGGAGCACCGGGGGTTGGAGGGAGGAAAGGAGTCAAGTCCCACCCCACACACGTCTGGCCCGGGGGCAGCCCCTTCCACATCTCCCTTCCCGGCGTCCGCGTGGTCCTGCTGCCGGGCCCCGGGCCACAAGCTGGCAGCAGGACCAGCCCGGGTCGTGAGCTCCGGGGCCTGGTGCCAGCGGTTCTGGGGGCACAGCTGGAGACGAGGGCACCGAGGGAGCTGGTGACACGCCGCGTTTCCACTTGCCGGTTCTCTTGGCTGTGGACAGAGGGCGGGCGGGCAGAGAGCGTCCCCCCCGGCCAGCAGTGAGCCTGGCCTGCCCCGGGCATGGCTCTGACGGGCGAGTGTCACGCGGTCATTCTGCATCTCTAGTGCCAGGACGTGTGTCCCCACGGGAAGCCCCCCTCCATGGATCCTCGGGGACGCAGGTGGGGAGGGGCCCAGAGGCACATTGTTCTCCCCACGCTCGGACCCTCGGAGTTGGGACGCTGGTTTCCCGTCTCATCTTTTTGATCCCAGCCTGTTTGTTTGTCTGGTTCCCGGAGGCCCCTCTCGGACCCAGGGGGAGGAATTGTTTTCTGGGGTGAGCAACAGGGGGGGGGGTCCTGAGGTCAGGCAGCTTCTCAGCCTCACAGACACATGGGGGGCTGGAGCGATAGCACAGCGGGGAGGGCGTTTGCCTTGCACCAGGCCAACCCGGGTTCGACCCCGGCATCCCATAGGGTCCCCCGAGCACCGCCAGGGGTCATTCCTGAGTGCAGAGCCAGGAGTGACCCTGAGCATCGCCGGGTGTGACCCAAAAAGCAAGCGAACAACAACAGAAAGACAGACAGATGGACACACGGACAGTGAAAGGCAGAGTCCAGGCGCCGGGGGCCCACCTCACCCGTCTGACTCTAGTTTCATTCTAGACTTTTCTCCAGTGCCAGAACTGTGGGGTCCTGCCTCTTGCCCACGGCCCTGAGACAAAGGTCCACATGTTTCTGTTGCAAAGACCCTCACCTGGGTCACGGCGGCCCCTGGACCCCAGGGCCAGTCCCCCGCAACCCCACGGCCCTGTCTTTGCCGTGGCTGCGCCGGTCACTTGTGTCTGTGTCCGAGGCCTCGCCGCCCCCCTGCTTGGACATTGCAGACCCTGAGTCTTGTTCGCCAGCCGGGCGCCAAGCTCACTTTAGTGTTATTGGGGGGCTTAGGGGGGGCGGCTGGCCAACAGCAGGACCCAGGGGAGAGTGGGGGCCGGGGACGGGCAGGCCAGCCTCTCGCCCCACAGTCAAGCCACCAGGGACACACAGAGGCCGCGACCTGCCCTTCCTGCTGCCCTCCCGCCTCTGTCCGGGACGACCCGCCCCCAGCCCTGCCCCCTTGGGTCCTGCCCCGTGGCTGGCCGGGCTGGCGCTGAGCAGGACTCTGGACGGGCCGAAACATCACGATTGGTGGGAGCCGAGCAGCTGCTCTAAATTAGCCAGGTTTATTGGCTTCACTTCTGGTTAATTGTTAGTCGGAGGTCAAGAGCCCCCGCCACCCCCCCCCCGTGAGAAAATAACACTGGCGAGTAACTCCCTCCTCCCCCCCCTCCCTCCCCTCCCTCCTCCCTCCCTCCCTCCCTCCCTCCCTCCCTCCCTCCCTCCTTCCTTCCTTCCTTCCTTCCCTCCTTCCTTCCTTCCTTCCTTCCTTCCCTCCCTCCTCCCTCCCTCCTTCCTTCCTTCCTTCCTTCCTCCTTCCTTCCTTCCTTCCTTCCTTCCTTCCCTCCCTCCCTCCCTCCCTCCTTCCTTCCTTCCTTCCTTCCCTCCTTCCTTCCTTCCTTCCTTCCTTCCTTCCTTCCTTCCTTCCTTCCTTCCTTCCTTCCTCCCTCCCTCCCTTCCCCCTCCTTCCTTCCCTCTTCCTTCCTTCCTTCCTCCTTCCTTCCTTCCTTCCTTCCTTCCTTCCTTCCTTCCTTCCTTCCTCCCTCCCTTCCCCTCCTTCCTTCCCTCTTCCTTCCTTCCTTCCTTCCTTCCTTCCTTCTTCCTTCCTTCCTTCCTTCCTTCCTTCCTCCCTCCCTCCCTCCCTTCCCCCTCCCTTCCTTCCTTCCTTCCTTCCTTCCTTCCTTCCTTCTTCCTTCCTTCCTTCCTTCCTTCCTCCCTCCCTCCCTTCCCCTCCCCTTCCTTCCCTCTTCCTTCCTCCCTTCCTTCCCTCTTCCTTCCTTCCTTCCTTCCTTCCTTCCTTCCTTCCTTCCTTCCTTCCTTCCTTCCTTCTTCCCTCCCTCCCTCCCTCCCTTTCCTTCCTTCCTTCCTTCCTTCCTTCCTTCCTTCCTTCCTTCCTTCCTTCCTTCCTCCCTTCCTCCTTCCTTCCTTCCTTCCTTCCTTTCTTCCTTCCTTCCTTCCTTCCTTCCTCCCTCCCTTCCTCCTTCCTTCCTTCCTTCCTTCCTTTCTTCCTCCCTCCCTCCCTTCCCCCTCCCTTCCTTCCCTCTTCCTTCCTCCCTTCCTTCCCTCTTCCTTCCTTCCTTCCTTCCTTCCTTCCTTCCTTCCTTCCTTCCTTCCTCCCTCCCTTCCCCCTCCCTTCCTTCCCTCTTCCTTCCTTCCTTCCTTCCTCCTTCTTTCCTTCCTTCCTTCCTTCCTCCTCCTTCCTTCCTTCCTTCCTTCCTTCCTTCCTTCCTTCCTTCCTTCCTTCCTTCCTTCCTCCCTTCCCCCTCCCTTCCTTCCTCTTCCTTCCTTCCTTCCTTCCTTCCTTCCTTCCTTCCTTCCTTCCTTCCTTCCTTCCTTCCTTCCTTCCTCCCTCCCTTCCCCCTCCCTCCCTTCCCCCTCCCTCCCCTTCCTTCCTTCTTTCCTTCCTTCCTTCGTTCCTCCCCTTCCTTCCTCCCTCCCTCCCTCCCTCCTTCCTTCCTTCCTTCCTTCCTTCCTTCCTTCCTTCCTTCCTTCCTTCCTTCCTTCCTTCCTTCCTTCCTTCCTTCCTTCCTTCCCTCCTTCCTTCCTTCCTTCCTTCCTTCCTCCCTCCCTTCCCCCTCCCTCCCTTCCTTCCTTCTTCCTTCCTTCCTTCGTTCCTTCCTTCCTCCCTCCCTCCCTCCCTCCCTCCCTCCCTCCCTCCCTCCTTCCTTCCTTCCTTCCTTCCCTCCTTCCTTCCTTCCTTCCTTCCTTCCTCCCTCCCTCCGTCAGGCACATGCAGTGGTGCTCAGGGCCCTCTCCTGGTTCTGCACTCAGAGCTTGCTCCTGGCACTCTCAAGGGACCCGCATGCAGTACCAGGGATCGCACCCAGGTTGGCCGTGTACCAGGCAAGCGCCATCCCCGCTGTGCTGTTGCTCTGGCCCCAGGACTGGGCCTCTTCCTGCCTTCTAGCTCTGCCCTGGCTCCCCCTGCCTCGTGCCCCATCCACAGCCCCCCCATGCACGCCCCCGAACCCGTCCTGCCAACATGTGCCCCCCACGCCACCCCAACATACACGGCACCCCCACACCCTGCCCGCAGAGCCGCCCCCAGCCCATGCACACCCGCCCCAGTGGCCCGCCCACCCCCACCTCACCATGCGCCAGGCCCGCTGCCCCTCCCAGGGCCCTCCCGCCCCAGTGCCCGCTGTCCTTGTCCCTAGACCATGGAGCCGCCTGCCTGCACGCTCCCTCCCGGGGGTGCTGCACTAGGCAACTTGGTCCCGTCCTGGGTCACCTCGGTAGCCCCTCCCCCGGCTTCAATGGGGGGGGGCTTGTGCCCCCGAGCCCCTCACCAGGGCCTGTGGACCTCCCCGCCTCGGAGCTGCCCACCTCAGGTGGACCCTGTCACTCCTTCTCCGGGACTCACCCAGTTCTGGAACGTTGTTTCTTCCCCATTTCTTGCTTATCAGCAAAGTTCTGCCTTCTGGGTTCTGGGTGCCTGGCAGTGAGGCACAGGCGGTAAACTGAGGCTTCGCCTCTCAGCAGTGCGTGGGGGAGAGGCCCCAAGGTTCTGCCCAGGATTGGCTGCGGGGGCGGAGAGGGCAGAGTGGACGCCCCAGACGCTCTCCACATGCCGCGGCAGTCACCCAGAGCGTGGCTAGCCCGGGGGCAGTGGGGTGCTGTTTGTCCTACAAGAGGCGGTTTCGGGGGGCCCTGGGCAGGGTTCTGACCCCGAGAGGCCTCAGTTTACCAGCTTGTGCCTCAGCTGTCCTGGCACCCAC